>NC_091287.1:470913581-471056081 GCF_032444005.1 Ranitomeya imitator | reverse complement strand
ATGCACTAAATACTTGGTCAGGGCTCCTTTTGCATCAGTTACAGCATCAATGCGGCCTGGCATGGAGGGGATCAGCCTGTGGCACTGCTGAGGTGTTATGGAAGCCCAGGTTGCTTTGATAGCAGTCTTCAGCTCGGATGAGACTCTCCTCATTCAAGTCTATGGGTAGGTAAAGAAAAAAAATCCGTATTACATCTGATTTTTATGGATTAATTTCAATTCTTTAGCATAAAACTGTATTTAGTCTTGTAAACTTTCAGTAACTGCTGTTATTATACAGGAAAAATGGATGGCACCCAGATGACAAATGAGAAAAAAAATCGTAAACGTTTTCTGGTTGAAACTTGGATTTTTTAAAATGTTTTAGTTAGAACATAGTCCTACAATGATCGGTAATGAGTCTATACACAGCTGATAAAACTGGATCCACCACTCATAAGGCGATGTCACAGCTCCCCCTGCATTCACAAAGATCTTATCACACGCTCATTAGATGCTTCAGTACTAAAGATGCTTTGGGGCTGTTCGTTGTGGCTAATGTACATGTGAGAAGTTAAAAAAATAAATAAAACCACATCTGACAATGCGAAAAATTTGCAACATTTCTCAAAATTTTTTTTAACACAGATTGTTATATAGGAAAAATAAAAATTGCTAAAAAAATTCTTCTAGTGCAAAAACTTGATTTATGCAATATGGCATTTTGTGATGGAGCCATCCTGGAGCTTGATCAAGAAAGTTTTCCCTGCAGGTTTAGCCTGGCACATAATATAATATACAGAAAAACGGACCAGCACATCCAGACTGGTGTGACTAGGTGCCAGCTAACACAATATTTCTAAGAATACACAACGCTGCACTTGGAAGTGTTAGGAATAGTGAATCTAGAAAGTCGGAATTGCATTACTGCCATAGAAAATGGGTAAGGCCAGGGTCACACATGCGTTCTCACATCAGTACCCGGCACTGCCGCTGGCACTCGAGACCGGAGTGTTCAGCTGCACAGAAATACATGTAGCCACACACACCGGCAGTACCGGGTATTGATGCGAGAGACTCGCATTGCACTGGCAAGTGTGACCCCGGCCTAAGTGCTACATTATGGACATATGGAAGTTTGGAAAATTGGAACTGCAATATTGCTATAGGAAAACTTACAGTAAAAAGGTACTTGGCACATAAATTGGGCAATGCAGATGAGCCCAACTATAGCAATGTTTCCGTTCCAATTTTCCAAAATTTCATATGTTCATTAAGGCTACTTTCACACATCAGGTTTTTTGCATCAGGCACAATCCGGCGAATGTTGGAAAAAACGGATCCGGCGCAGATTGTGAAAAACTGATGCGACGGATCCGTTTTTTTGACGGACCGACTAGCATATCCAGATAATTAGATAAGAAAAAATATGGAGCATGCTCCGTTTAAAAAACCGGAATCCGGTGCCTGAATCCATAATTTTCCTGATCCGGCACCCATAGGCTTCCATTCTAGCAAACAGCCGGAAGCGCCGCATCCAGCGCTTCCGGCTTTTTCTCTGGAGACAAAAAACGTTGCTATGGACGTTTTTTCCAGAAACCGGAAACGGCAGATTTGCCGGATGCAGTGAAAACCGGACGAAACGCAAGGTAATACAATGCAATCCGACACTAATATACGTCTATGGGGAAAAAAAACGGATCCGGCGGCAACATTCGCCAGATCCGTTTTTTTGAAATGTAGCCAGATTGAGCCTGACAGTGAAAACCTGATGTGTGAAAGTAGCCTTACCCATTTTCTGTGGCAGTAATGCAGTTCCAATTCTCTACATTTACTATTCCTAACTTTGCAGAGTGCAGCTACATTTTGTAATATGGCATGTGAGCGATTTTGTATACCTCCTCCTAGGCAGCCTGTGCCAGGATCAGACGGGTAGCCAAGGACTCCTGGATAACAGCTGGGCACCTTGGCGCGAGATCGGAATAAATGAAACTTGGAGGAGATTTAATGTGCTAAGACTCCAAGGAAAAAATTGCTCTTCCAGTTTCCTGGCCTTTCGTATTAACCCCTTAATGACTAAGCATAGAAAGGCCTTAATGAGCACCCAATTGCATTTTATGATAAATGCTTGCTTTTTTTAATTTAATGTGAAAAGAACACATCTGAGGGACATTGTATTTTTTGTAATTGCTTACTTTTTCAATGTAACTGGGGCATCTATAGGAGTCCCGTTCAGAGGAGAAAAACACCCCATACTCTAGCAGAGCTGATCTGGTATTTTAAAACCCATCAGCTCTGCTTCCCCCGCTCTGGTGGTGCTCACAGACTATACTGCAGAGCACATTTCAAAAACCTGACCTGCACATCCAAACATAGACTCAGTGTGAACAGGTGCTGAACCTAGAGTCACCAACTCGTATATAGTTAAGTAAATAAGGCAGCACAGTGCAGCGCTAGAACATACAAACTTGAAATACGAAATTTGAACTGTAAGGCAAGCGTAGGACCTGGTATAAGAGAGATGCCGTAAAGGGGCTACCAGGTACACATTTTTCATATTTCTAGTGCAGTAATGCAGTTCAAATTTCGTATTTCAAGTTTGTATGTTCTAGCGCTGCAGTGTGCTGCCTTATTTACTTAACTATATACTGCAGAGCAGACTAGAGACATGGTACAGACCTTAATAATTAGCACTAAATAAAGGGCCCATAGCTGTGCAACCGTATGGTGGATTTAAAATAAATAAAACTGAATACTTAGGGACGCAGAAGGAATAAGATAAGAGCAAAAAAGTGGCTACTTTTGACCTGCTGACAACTCCTCTGTAAAGGATATATCCGAGACTTTCTGCAAGAACAAAAAAAAATGTGCCTAAGCGCTAACAGGCAGGTAGTTGCTACTTACCTGCCTGTTGTGTACGGCACCATTTTTCCCCGTCACAGTGTGACCACAGACTGCTCCTGCCAGGAATTCAGCTGCCTCTGCTGTCATCACGTAGACCGGTCTGCGGATTATTTTTCGCTCCGCTTATTTGATAGGGTGGGACTTCTGACGTCATTCTGATTGACAACCGGATGCCCACTACCTAGCTCGGGGAGCCAGCTGTCAATCAGAATGACGTTGGCAATCATTGTATCTATGTGATGAAGCTTGAGCCTGCCTCCTGCTGTTGATAAGGTTCTCCCTGTTGGTACATAAAAGCAGGGAGCAGGGGAGACAGGCTGAAGCCATGTCTTATAAAAATACAAACGGCACGCAAAGCTATTATAGACAGTGTGAGTAAAAAAACATTTATAGAACTTTTCAACTAATCCTTTTTCTACTCGCCTACTATATTACTACCCCTAGAAATGTTATCACCCACTGTACAGAGGACATACAGAGAAACAAAACAGACAGTGCTGGATGTAGTGGGGAGGTGTCAGATGCCAGAGGGATTTAATAGCCCATTATCTGACTATATATGTATGGGGCTGTAAATCCTATTATACTGTTCTCTATAATGGAAAGGTAAAATGCATGGAGGCAACTGAGCTGGTATCAAAGTAATGACACCCCAAGAATATTAATGGCGAGTTACCGCTGTGCTACCATAGCTGAGAAATGCCTATAGTTGTCCCATTGTAGCAGGAGCACGGGGAGACCTAGGTTTGGCTAAAGAGGGTCAAACTCATCATTTGGATGTTTTTGTGGGTATTTTAAGGTTGGGGAGGAAAGAGGCGCTGGTTAAGTTTGTTAAATAAAATCTATTTTTTTCCATACCTGTATTTAATGGCTCTTTAATATCTGTATCCCAGGAAGATCAAATTTCTCCATTTTGGATCCATGCTAAAGACATTTAGTTGAAGGAAATAGTTTTCTTTTTGCAATCCTGCCTCCTCATGTCTCCTTTGTCCTGTCCATACATGTGATGTTTGAGGTCACTTAGGACATGTTGTGGAGATGCTGAAGGACATCTGTGACGGTTTATCACGTCGCGGCTCTTGCTGGGTGACTTGTGACTCCATACGTGTGACGTTAGAGGTCACTTAGGACATGTTGTGGAGATGCTGAAGGACATCTGTGACGGTTTATCACGTCGCGGCTCTTGCTGGGTGACTTGTGACTCCATACGTGTGACGTTAGAGGTCACTTAGGACATGTTGTGGAGATGCTGAAGGACATCTGTGACGGTTTATCACGTCGCGGCTCTTGCTGTGTGACATGTGACTCCATACATCTGACGTTGGAGGTCACTTAGGACATGTTGTGGAGATGCTGAAGGACATCTGTGACTGTTTATCACGTCATGGCTCTTGCTGTGTGACATGTGACTCCATACATCTGACGTTGGAGGTCACTTAGGACATGTTGTGGAGATGCTGAAGGACATCTGTGACGGTTTATCACGTCGCGGCTCTTGCTGTGTGACATGTGACTCCATACATCTGACGTTGGAGGTCACTTAGGACATGTTGTGGAGATGCTGAAGGACATCTGTGACTGTTTATCACGTCATGGCTCTTGCTGTGTGACATGTGACTCCATACATCTGACGTTGGAGGTCACTTAGGACATGTTGTGGAGATGCTGAAGGGCATCTGTGACGGTTTATCATGTCGCGGCTCTTGCTGTGTGACGTGACTCCATACATCTGATGTTTGAGGTCACTTAGGACATGTTGTGGAGATGCTGAAGGACATCTGTGACTGTTTATCACGTCATGGCTCTTGCTGTGTGACATGTGACTCCATACATCTGACGTTGGAGGTCACTTAGGACATGTTGTGGAGATGCTGAAGGGCATCTGTGACTGTTTATCACGTCGCGGCTCTTGCTGGGTGACTTCTCCGCTTTTTTCTTGTGCCGCTGTAGAAGGTCTGGCGCCAGAGATAAATGCCCGAGGCACAGAGATGAGAAAAATGTGCCACTTTATGTGTCCACTAAATCCTCCCATCTTTACTGCCCAGCATATTAGATGGAAGCTAAATAAATATGTTGAAAGGGCAGCGCTGCTAGTTTGATAGAAAGATTAATTACATTTGTCATCTTCTGAAGAGCTGACACTTTGCAATCACTGATATATAAAGTACTTTACAATGCAGCCGAGATATAGGACGAGGCTTCCTGCGCTGGCGGAAAATCTTTAAACCCTCAATCTCTTTTCATTATGTTGCAGGCTTTTAGCCTGAAGGAAGAGTTATGAGGATGTCCGCCAGACTGATCGTTTACCTGGAACACCGGGCAAAAAAAGAAAAGTTCTGGGAGAAATCTCTCCTTATGTGCAATACGACTATTTATATTACACACTGAAATTATTATTAATATTATTAATCACCTTGTGCATGTAATATGTCATGGGTTTTTATCCATATGTTCAAGGCCTATTGATGGTGCGCTTAGTGTGGTATCAGCTGTCACGTGTTTGGCCTCCATATGCTTCATCCATAGCAGCGTATAGTGCAGTCCAAACCTCTGGTATCAGCACAAGCACTGCACCAGGACCTTCGTGGCATGGAGTCCATGGTCAAGCAGCTGCCATAGAAGTCTTACATTACCAAGCACAATGCCAAGTGTCAGATGTAGTGGTGTAAAGTCAGCACCACTGGACTTAGGAGCAGTGGAAACGTGGTGAATAGAACATAAGAACATTACCTGCCTGACTACATTGTGTCAACTGTCAAGTTTGGTGAAGGACAAAGAATGTTATGGGATGTTTTTTAGGGGTTGGTCTTGGGCCCCTTAGTTCCAACGAAGAGAAATCTTAATGCTTCAACATAGCAAGATATTTTGGACAATTCTATCTTTTAGCTTTGAGGGAACAGTATGGGGAAGGCCCTTTTGTGTTCTAGCCTGGTCGTGCTCAGTGCACAAAGCGAGGTCCATAGAAGCATGGTTGGAGGGGAGGAGTTTGGTATGGGAGGACTTGACTGGCCGCATTAATCACCGATCTCAACCTCATCTGACACCTTAGTCAACATTAGTGTCCGATCTCACAAGTTCTCTTCTCTATGAAGGGGCAAAAATTCTCACAAACACCCTTCAAAATCTTGTAAAAAGCCTTAACCAGAAGAACGTAAGCTGTAATCTCTGCAAAGTGGGAGCAAGTTCACGTTCTGTCTATAGATGTAGGTGTCACAATGTATTTCTCCATATAGTATATATTTTTTTTGCCATTTGTGAGTGGTCCTCGGACTCCAAAAAACTCAATGCACCTCAAGGTCGGATACATATTCCCTATAATAGCAGTTACAGAGCCTCTTCATAAAATGAGCATCAACCATTGCTGAGATCTGTATTAGTGACCGTCACAGGGGCACAGCCAGAGGGAAGGCGGAAGTGGTAAATGCGGTTATCCTGTTTGTCACTCTGGTATCTCTCCAAGTGGTCGCACACACACCGAACCCATGTCTTTCTTCTGAGATTTTAGTCAGCCATGGGGATGGTGAGGGCAGCGCCATACAGTGATGCCATTCAGAGCTTTCAGTTTGCAGAGTACTTGAAAGGAGCAGTGACTGTCCAGGTTTTTTGTTGTTTGTGCACTTTTACCCTTTCCAAGGTTTATTCTCTAATTGTCGTTTTTTGTATGGGTTTTATAAGGGCTGTGGTGAAAACGGCACGTAGGGATAAACACCACAAAAAAATCACCTCAGAAAACGGCTTGGAAAATATGCATGATTTTCTAAGTGTTTTTACTTATAAAACACTGTGTAAAGTGCTTTTAATTGAAGTGGACCAATGTTACAATGTTATCACAACCTTTTGAAGTTCTACATTTGTGTCTTTTTTTTTTTTCTATTGGAAATGTCTCACTCATTTTGAGCGTTTGCGTTTGATGAACGGCTTGTAGGACTGATGGATAATTGTAACTTCAGGCATAGATTGGCCAATAACGACTTGTAAACCTTGGGCTATACCGTCTCTGTGCTCCTAGAGCTGCGCTCTGAAGGCCGCTCTATAGGAGGGGTATCTGCACCATGAGACCAGGTAATCTCACTCTTCAGGATAACGGTCACAGCTGACTTCTAAGTTCTTTGGATTTTGCTTAGTGAAACAGAGGCATAATTTAGTTTGAGAAGACTTTTTTGTGTAGGAGTAAGTTGTTGTTTTTTTTTTTTTTTCAATCCCAAGTCCATGTGCCCGATATTGAATGTATAAGAACAAGAAAAAGCGTATACCTGGCACCAACAAGTAATTCCGTCTGTGTCACCATAAAAAGCACAATATTCACCATTATCTATAAAATCATTTTTTATTAAATAATTTTTAAGATGTAAACTAAACTACTATAAATAACAATAAACCAAATACCTCAGATGTGAGGGACTATCCAGCTACTAATCTCATTAAACACAAAGCGCGTACACAGTTAATTCAAAATTAGCAGCACATTTGCTGAATGGCACCAAATAGTATCATGACCCATTAATTATAATGGTGTCCAACCGCCGTCAATATACATATCGGCAATGAATGCATGATCCCGGGGTCAGCTCAATGTAAATTTCTCATGCCACAGCAATATATTTCATAGATTCCTATATTGAGCTCCAATAACCAAGAGGTCAACTCTATGTTGCCATGAAATGAACAGGGATATATAAATCAGTAAATTAATAATAAGCGCTATACTTACTGTGTGTGAGATGAGTGCCAAGTCCCTCAACCCCAACCACCTGGCACCAACAAGCCCAAAAAGAGGAGTAATCGTCATATAAAGACATTTATGAGAAGCGAATAATGTGAAATTGTATCTTTATTATATATAAAGTGCAAAACCCCCCATTAAGAACACTTCAGGTGCAAAAGAGGGGAAAGACTAGACCACCTGTACAGAGATCATATTATAAAGAATGGACAAAACAATCTCCAACATAATCCTCACTAAGGAACACGTATAAGAATATATGTAGAATACTATGAATACAATAGATGGTAAGTACAGTGGGGCAAAAAAGTATTTAGTCAGTCAGCAATAGTGCAAGTTCTACCACTTAAAAAGATGAGAGGCGTCTGTAATTTACATCATAGGTAGACCTCAACTATGGGAGACAAATTGAGGAAAAAAAATCCAGAAAATCACATTGTCTGTTTTTTTATCATTTTATTTGCATATTATGGTGGAAAATAAGTATTTGGTCAGAAACAAACAATCAAGATTTCTGGCTCTCACAGACCTGTAACTTCTTCTTTAAGAGTCTCCTCTTTCCTCCACTCATTACCTGTAGTAATGGCACCTGTTTAAACTTGTTATCAGTATAAAAAGACACCTGTGCACACCCTCAAACAGTCTGACTCCAAACTCCACTATGGTGAAGACCAAAGAGCTGTCAAAGGACACCAGAAACAAAATTGTAGCCCTGCACCAGGCTGGGAAGACTGAATCTGCAATAGCCAACCAGCTTGGAGTGAAGAAATCAACAGTGGGAGCAATAATTAGAAAATGGAAGACATACAAGACCACTGATAATCTCCCTCGATCTGGGGCTCCACGCAAAATCCCACCCCGTGGGGTCAGAATGATCACAAGAACGGTGAGCAAAAATCCCAGAACCACGCGGGGGGACCTAGTGAATGAACTGCAGAGAGCTGGGACCAATGTAACAAGGCCTACCATAAGTAACACACTACGCCACCATGGACTCAGATCCTGCAGTGCCAGACGTGTCCCACTGCTTAAGCCAGTACATGTCCGGGCCCGTCTGAAGTTTGCTAGAGAGCATTTGGATGATCCAGAGGAGTTTTGGGAGAATGTCCTATGGTCTGATGAAACCAAACTGGAACTGTTTGGTAGAAACACAACTTGTCATGTTTGGAGGAAAAAGAATACTGAGTTGCATGCATCAAACACCATACCTACTGTAAAGCATGGTGGTGGAAACATCATGCTTTGGGGCTGTTTCTCTGCAAAGGGGCCAGGACGACTGATCCGGGTACATGAAAGAATGAATGGGGCCATGTATCGTGAGATTTTGAGTGCAAACCACCTTCCATCAGCAAGGGCATTGAAGATGAAACGTGGCTGGGTCTTTCAACATGACAATGATCCAAAGCACACCGCCAGGGCAACGAAGGAGTGGTTTCGTAAGAAGCATTTCAAGGTCCTGGAGTGGCCTAGCCAGTCTCCAGATCTCAACCCTATAGAAAACCTTTGGAGGGAGTTGAAAGTCCGTGTTGCCAATCGAAAAGCCAAAAACATCACTGCTCTAGAGGAGCTCTGCATGGAGGAATGGGTCAACATACCAACAACAGTGTGTGGCAACCTTGTGAAGACTTACAGAAAACGTTTGACCTCTGTCATTGCCAACAAAGGATATATTACAAAGTATTGAGATGAAATTTTGTTTCTGACCAAATACTTATTTTCCACCATAATATGCAAATAAAATGTTAAAAAAACAGACAATGTGATTTTCTGGATTTTTTTTCTCAGTTTGTCTCCCATAGTTGAGGTCTACCTATGATGTAAATTACAGACGCCTCTCATCTTTTTAAGTGGTGGAACTTGCACTATTGCTGACTGACTAAATACTTTTTTGCCCCACTGTATATGTATCTCTGCCAGGGATCACAACATGTAAGTAACATTAGATTAGTGTCAAATGGTAAATCTCTCCTGCAAAGATGAAGCATGAACAAGCGGTACAAGGAAAAAAAAGAATATACCTAAAGTAGGGGTCAGAGGAAGGAACTGGGGTATTACCATAGGACACAGTGCAGCAGAGATCAAAAAATATAGAGCTGGGAGAAGGTTTTATGCTCCATGTGTTTCACCATACATGATAGCTTCCTCAGGGGTATAGGAAAACTGCATAATGAATGTGTGTGTGTGTGTGTGTGTGTGTGTATACACCACCTGGTGTTTTTTCGTGATCTATACACACAGGCGAAAAACACCAGGAGGCGGGATTCTAAATTGGTGAACAAGCGATGCCAATCCAATGGGTGGGATAAGTTATTTGCATACAGATATGAATACCTGAGCACCTCTGGGTCCATGTGGACATGTGGTGGTATACACACACCGCCAGCATCCAAAAGAAATGGTGGTGCAGGAATGCATGCTGCACGCCACCAGAGCGGAAGTAACGCACCCGGAAGTCATCGTATCCGCATGTGATGCGTTCAACGCTGCAGCGCACATGCAGCAAAAAGGAAAGGAGCGGTCCAAGATCATATCATTGTGTGCGCTCCAACCAAAATACAGAGGGCTAAACAGAGTGAAACACAAACATACAAGTAAAGAGACAATAAATAAATAACAATGACATTTATACATATACAAAAAGCATAATTGTGTAAAATAAAAAAGGAAACCTCAGGGGAAAAAAAATGGCAAGTGTGTCAGTTATAGTACACGGCCGGGTCCTATCAGTGCTGATATAGCAAATAAAGGGAATTGGCGTTTCTATTCCATCAGAGTGACTGCAGATTTATCGGTTTTGACCGGATAACCGTTTTTAATTACATCACTCGACTATTTCTATTTCTGACAGTCCCATAGACAGTGGATGGAATAGAGGTTGATGATGCCCCTTTCTCTGGGTTTATCTGTGATTGCAGACTGCTGAATTGTGACAGTGAATGGTGCGCACACCGTCATGATTCCTGGTATTCTTGGTGCGAGTCAAGGGTCACATGCCCACTAGACTCAGCTTTCCTTAATACTCTTCAACTGAGAGAAGCTGAACACGTCTAGTCGGCAGATGACTAAGTATACCAATCACATGTGACCGCCCGCTCACACCAGGAATACTGGGGGATCGTGACAGTGTGTGCGCCACATGCTGTCACAGTTTTGCAGTCATATAGAGTGACTGCTGACTTTTGTCCCAAGTCTGGACAGTCCCTTTAAGCACTATCCAGTTTGGATTCAGCTGAACTGTTCTTCATATATCATGTAACACTCTTGGGGACCCACTGTCTTGTTTATTCCATTTTTCCCCCTTATCTATTATCTGATTGCTCCTTTTAAACCTGAAACAAGAGACGTGATAGCGATCTCGGGCAGCTGTCAGGAAAGGCCGACGCGCTACAATGAGAAACACTATCTTCCATCTTCCAATACGCTTGTAATGTGGAATGCATAAAAATTAATTTCTGATTTATTCTACTGTCAGGGCTGCATTGTATTGTAAACTGAATCGCATCCACTGGGAATTTAGAATATCTGCTGCTGATTAATTTAAGGGAGAGGTGGTAGGTAAAGATGTAAACGCACTAGAGCTTGGCATTGGAGATGTGAGCGAGCTGCACAGTGTTTGGGAGGAATTATTTTACTATGTGTAGCGGTATACAAAATAAAAAAATATTTACAGCTTGTCCTCAGTCAACTCTGTTTTTTCTTTCTCCTATGGGTGAATTTGGTTTTGAAAACCTCTTTTTACAGAAATTGAACTTCCTGTCCACTTTGCTGTGTAGACTGGGGCAGAGTTAGCAGTGTGATCTCGTTATCTTTATAGGGTGGGTGAGTTAGTGAAGGCTGTGGTGTTCCGGGTGCACTGCTAGAGGACTAGTTAAGACAGGATCACAGTGTTTCTCACCACTGAATACATCTCTGGTCACTTTCTGGCGCTCCATGGCTTGGTGGAGAATGTTCTAGTGGATATTTGTTTGTCCTATGACTTCCAGTCATTTCAGATTTCATAAATCAAAATTCCCTGCAGGACATTTGATCCTGATAAACCCTTTTACATTGATTTATTGTATTATGTAATATATAGACCACTCCAACCCCCCACACTAAGAGCTGTTGTTAGGCCTCATTCACACAACGGTGTTGCACGTATTTATTCGTTTTTTGTTTTCGCGGATAGAACATATACCCATCTTTATGGTGCTAATCACATGTCCGTCTTTTTTTCATGGACCGTGTGTCTGTACAAAAGACAGAGACATGTCCGTTTTTTTTACCCGCGACATGGATGAAAAGTGTCTATGCGTCGGTGAAAAGCGCGTACACCACCATGGCATCTCTGTGCTTTACGTATTTGCCATGGCAAAGAATAGGTGAAGCTGTGTAATTTATTTCTTTATCCATCCATGAAAAACTTTGATGGTAAAAACACGCTGATGATACCACTACCTTTTTTTTCCTGTACGTGTTTAAACACGGCTGTGTGAATGAGGCCTTCTGCATAGGTTTCCTTCGCCTTCTCACTAAAGTGACCTTGCACGCTTTGCAGCAAGTGAACTCCCTTTTTTTCAGGGTGAGTCTAAATTGTATTTCATGATTATAAAAGCCTGTGAGCTTTCATAATGGCTCTGGATCTTTGGGGGCTGTATCTTTGAAGTCTATAATTTTAATAAGGGGCGATAATTTTTGCAGCTGCTCTGGATGGTGCAGAGTCGGGGGGCCCAGCGGACAGCGGTTCATTTGTACAAAGCTTCTCCGTTGAGTCGTATTAGATCAGTAATTGTCGCGCAGGGCGTACTGCAGTTAAAGCAGATATTAAATCCACGTGAGCTTTTATTAAATCATTGCAGGAGAGGGAGAAAGCTGATTAAAAAGCAATCTGAGCGCTATCGCTGTGCTGACTGATGCTTTTTACCTTATGCAAATGTGCAGGTGAGGAACGTTCTCTTCTTCGCAGAATGACAGCATGGAGAGCACGAGAATCTGAGTCACGTAGGCAGGTGTAGCACATTATATAGCATGTGCTTCTTTTCTATAAACGGCTGGGTAGAAAAAATAGCGCAAAATAGGGTGTTATCCAATAATAATTACTAAAAAATGGTATCAATATATGCTGACCTGATCCCAGGTTGTATGGCTGCTAAAGATCCACGGGTGATTTCACCAGGGAAATATGGAAGAAATGGAAAGTTTGTGGTCTGTATCCACGCTGCCAGGTGATGAAGAAACATCAAATGCCGGAGATATTGTAAAAAAAAAAAGTTATATTTTATTTTTCTACACGTTTGGAAGTATAGCCCACTTCTTCAGGAAACCAATACCGTAGTGGGCTACACTTCGAAACGCATAGAAACATTTAAAAAATAACTTTTTTACAATAACTTAGCGGTATTTGATATTTCTTCATCACCTGGCAGCGCGGATACAGACCACAGACCTTCCATTTTGTACATGTCTGTCTTGTGTCACCCATAGCGAGCGCTACATTCATACTACAATACATGGCTGGGTATAATTGTCCATTAGCGCCCTGCTTCTCCATTATTGGTGTGTAGGGAATGGAAGGTTTAATCACCTACTGAAGAGACTTTTTGACTTCATGTCAATATCATATGTTTTTTTTGACACGTTCCTAGCGATGTGACTAAAGTTTAGGTGAGTAGGGGTCAAAGTACTGAGACCCCCACTAATGGGAAACTAGGAGGATGTGCTCTCCTGATGTGTTCGGCCAGTCATGGAATTGAGATGAGCAGCCTCTGGCTCTGATGGTGTCCGCATCTGAAGCTCTAGCTCTCACATTTCTGGAAGTAGAGGACCAGAAGAGATAAAACAAAAACTTTTTTTAAGCATTTTGGTTTAGTTTTTTAATTAATTGACAGGACAATCCTTAGATAGTAACCATAAGGCTTCGAAAATTCCAGGAGGTAGGTGGCCACGAAATCTGAACATTTGCAGCAGCCTAAGGCTACTTTCACACTAGCGTTTTCTGCAATCCGTCACAATGCGTCGTTTTGCAGAAAAAACGCATCCTGCAAAAGTGCTTGCAGGATGCGTTTTTTCCCCATAGACTTGTATTGACGACGCATTTGTGACAGATTGCCACACGTCGCATCCGTCGAGCGATGGATGCGTCGTGCTTCTGCGGACCGTCGGGAGCAAAAAACGCTACATGTAACGTTTTTTGCTCCTGACGGACCGCTTTTTCCGACCGCGCATGCGCGGCCGAAACTCCGCCCCCACCTCCCCGCACCTTACAATGGGGCAGCGGATGCGCCAGAGAAATGCATCCGCTGCCTCCATTGTGCAATGCGCTAAACGCTGGCGTCGGAATCTCTCCCCGACGCATTGCGACGGGGAGATTCCGATGCTAGTGTGAAAGTAGCCTAACTTTTGTCATTGACTTTACTGGGGTAGAGTAAAGATCAGAACTTTTGCCATTTGTACGTGAGCACAATGTTCCGCAATTGGGTATTTTATCATGAAGAAATGTACGGAATCTGTAAATTTGTGCCCATGTTTTCATTTATCCCTCCGCCCCATCATCTAAGACAGCAGTTGTTCCTTAGAAGTGCGGAATGATAATTCTTCTTAGACCTCATGTGTAGGACTCCCCTTATATTGTGAGCGAGGGGGAAGCTCACAATGATAACACAGCCGGGCTCTGACAGAGGGAGCACAGATTTCTCTGGGGAGAGGAATATCTATAGTTTTCAAGAAGAGAAAATGACAGTGTTCAGGAGAGGAACGTTCCTTGGTCCTCACTACTGACACCTCTGTGTTTCTGCCTTGATTCATGGTCACCAGTGTAATCTGTGAGTCATATGGGTTCGGAGTGACCTTGTACTCAGTAGGTATAATTCAGGTGAAG
Source organism: Ranitomeya imitator (assembly GCF_032444005.1). NCBI lineage: Eukaryota > Metazoa > Chordata > Amphibia > Anura > Dendrobatidae > Ranitomeya > Ranitomeya imitator. Next base: position 471,041,619 of record NC_091287.1, on the reverse strand, counting down.
AATCCTAGAAGACATGGCCGCTGGTTGTAAATTTACAAGGCTCATTCACTATTTCATTCTAGATATTCCTGTCATCCAAGTCTAGTTTTTACCACAGGACTTTAGATTTATTTTCCCTGCGTTATGATCGGAGAGGTTTTTTTTTTCTTTCTATGGACTTGGTATACGTATGTACTGATGTCCCTATGAGTGGATCCAGTGGAATACATATACACAAGCTTCCCCATTGCAAAGCTCAAAATAGGTCCCAATTATGGTGCTTGAGTTTTGCCACCCAGGACAGAACAGCGGCTGTTTGTTACCCCCAACTCACACACAAGTCTAGATTACCTTTGGGAAGTTTCTTACCTGTTGTTTCCCATCAGTGTAGTCCCTATACCAGGGGAAGTCCTGCACAGGGTCTGGCATTTAGCGTTGGGCGCCACCCAACTTTGCCGCCCCATCCTTCAATACTACACAAAAAACTGATAATAGAATAGTTTCATGAGTAGTCGTGCCAAGTGACAAACATAACTGTATGTCTGTATGACTTTATTTTGAAATCTTAAAGAGGTTTTCCTCATCTTGACCTCCAACCATTGAAGGTGGAACTACAGAAATGCCCAAGAATAACAGAGCCAAGCTTCTGTAACTTCTGTATACGTTCTGGAAATTACTTAGGCTACGTTCACATTAGCGTTCCGCTAATGTGCGTCGCTGTTGCGTCGGCGACGCAGCGGCGACGCGCCCCTATGTTTAACATGGGGGACGCGTGCGTTTTTTTTGTTGCGTTTTCCGACACGTGCGTCGTTTCCGACGCTAGCGGAACAAGTTGCATTTTTCGTGCGTCCGATCTTCGTCAAAAAACGACGCACGCGTCGCAAAACGCAGCGTTTTTGCGTGCGTTTTTTGTGCGTCGTGCGTTGCGTCGCCGACGCAGCGGCGCGCAACGCTAATGTGAACGTAGCCTTAGTGCAGCAGCTCTCAGGAGTTTCCGTAGCTTCTGCTGGATTTAGGCTGGGTTCACACTTATGTAGGGCTCTATGCTGCGCTACAACGGTGTTTCTGTCAGAATCCTTGAAAAACTCTATTGTGACTGACATCCCAACATGGCCTCAACAAGGCCATTAACCTGAATGGAGTCACTGTAGACACATTAAGGGATTAAGGTAGGCATTAGGTATCGTTCACACGGGCACTCGATTCTTGGGTCAAAATAATGTGACGTCTGTTTCCACAGCACCAAAATAAAACCATAAACCTAAATCCCTAGCCCTGTCCAGGCATTCACTAACCAATACAGACCCTGGCTACTTTCACAGCAATGAGCTAGTCCCAGTCCGGTCATACACAACAGCTTTTGTTCATAGCAATCGGTGATACTTGCAGCTTGGCGCACACGGCCTGTGTGGTTTCTTCTTGGAGAGAGATTTTGTCTTGTCTCTCTCCCACTCCACTCCAACCCAGCCCACTCTGCTGCGCGCCCCCCAGCTGAATGCTTAAAGGGAACCGGTCAACAGATTTTGCCGCTATAGGATGCAGCCATTGCCTTTCAGGGCTTATACACAGTATTCATAATGCTGTATATAAGCCTCTGGTCCCACCTGCAAGTGAAGAAAAATAAGTTATATTATACGCACCCGGGGGGCGGTCCGGTCCGATGGATGTCGCAGGTCTGGGTCCGGAGCCTCCCATCTTCTTGCGACGCCGGCCTCCTGTTTCTTCATCACTCCCGGCATCGCCGCTCCGGCGCAGGCATACTTCTCTGTCCTATTGAGGGCAGAGTAAAGCACTGCAGTGCGCAGGCGCCAGGAAAGGTCAGAGAGGCCCGGCGCCTGCGTAATTCAGTACTTTACTCTGCCCTCAACAGGGCAGATCAGTGTGCCTGCGCCAGAGCGCGGTGACGGAGAGCAATGAAGAAGCAGGAGGGCGGTGTCGCAAGAAGCTGGGAGGCGCCAGACCCGGAACTGCGACATCCATCGGACCTGACCACCCCCCAGGTGAGTACAATATAACTTATTTTTCTTCACTTGCAGGTGGGACCGGAGGCTTATATACAGCATTATAGAATGTTGTAGATAAGCCCTGAAAGGAAAAGGCCGCATCTTATAGAGGCATAATCTGCTGATAGGTTCCCTTTAAGGTGAATACCTAGCCTGGTTACATGCGAAGGTAGCCAGGTGCAAATAATCTGATCTTGTAGGATTTACCCCTAGTTTTTCCCTTCCATGCAAAAAAAACATTGTCAACCACGTTTTCGTGTATGTTCGAAAAAGACAAGTATTGCCAAGACTGAGGCCGAACTGTGTCCATCATACCTGTCCAACATGCACAAAAAAGTGATTAAGCATGTTATTGCGCATGTGGGAGAAAGACGAATATCGCAAGGATGGAGGCCATACTATCCCCACAGTGACTCCATCGGCCCTATTCAAGTGAATGACTCTTCCCTTGGAATACAGGTTAAGATTCCGATGCAAACCCAGACGTTGTGCTCGGAGGAGAGCATTGCATGTGTGTGAACTAGCCTTAAGCCAATCTCGGCCTTAGGGACGGAACGCCTTCATTTTCAGAGTTATTCAGTTATTCATTTACAATGGCTAATCCTGAGTAAGATATTAGGGAATCTAGACGGCGGGAGGCCCATGTCACAGTTCACATGCGGTCTGTTTATTGCATCCATTTCTGTTCTATCTATTCGGATGGGACTTCATGCTGTGACTCCAGAAACGGCCCCGTTTACATGTATGGGACAGATTTAATTTCCATACCTTTTTGCTACATATCTGCCTTAGCCGTAAACCCAAATTGTGAATTCACAAAGTCTTATTTCTGCCTTTTGATGTCCGTAAATCACTGGCGGTTATTATATTCCATCAGCTGCTCATTAATGCCCCCGGCCTCCGCGATATCTGTATTATCAGTGTGTTTAGAAGCTGCCAGTCGCGGTAAATGGTCTTATAAGAAAAATGTTTTACAATTATGTCAGATTTATAGCTGCATTGATTGTGGTTGATTATCTGTCTTGTAGAAGTGGAATGGCCCAGCTCACTGATGTCCACGACTTTATTTCTGCCTCCACAGTTGGCGTGCCTCGTGCCCCATTGTGGCGTGATTTACATTAAATTGCCTATTTCTCATGCATCATTGAATTTCCCAGATACAAAGCTACAAATGAGTTTGCTCTTGTGGAGCCGCGATCCGAGGCTCGGAATACATGATTGTGATTAGTCTTCGCTTAGTTATACGCCGCTTATTTCCGCAGCTTCCTGACTTTTTCTGATTCTGCAGATTATTATTTTGATCCTGTAATGTGGGTTGGCAGATGGATGCAAAATAACCGAAAACTCTCAGATGTTTTTCTAACGGTTATTTTTGTCTTTTTTCACGTATAACAAAATGTTCGTCACTTTATAAATTCAGTTACAAAAATAGAAGCTAAGAAACATGTAAATTTAGATCTTTGCTTGTGAAGAAGGTGTAAATACATGCGTCAGCACTGCTACAGGCGTGTTTGGAGTGTCGGAGGACCCGGTACAAAACATAAAGGGATTAACCAGGACTATTTTTTTATTTATTTTATTCATTTTTTTGTTTTTTTTTGTTTTACTATGGACCTGAAAACTAACAGGGAGGTAGTTGCTACTTGGAGCCAGCACAAAGCAGTCACTGTCCGCTCCTGCCAGCGATTCAGCTGTTCCAGAGTAGCTCTTCCTCTTCTAGGCTTCTCTATCGATGGGCCGTGACTTCTGACATCATACTGATTGGCAGCCGGCTTTCTTCAGTTCGACAGCTGGCTCCCCATTGCCTATCAGTATGACATTAGTCACATCCCGTCAACAGAGCAGAAGAGAAGCCACTGCTCTGTTGATGTGACATCACTGGAAGCAGCTGAATCGCTGGCAGGAGCGGTTTGTGCCGGCAGAGATCGGCGCCGGGCACATCAGGCAGGTAGGTAGCAATTATCCACCTCTTAGTTCCTAGGCCTATAGTAAAATAAAATACCCTTTAAGTGGTGGTCTCATCTTACGTCGTATTGCTGGCACATTGATTGATTTGGCGTCCTCTCTTCGGGTCATTAACTGCTTCGGAGAACGAGGGACCAAAATCCTTTAGGCTTTGTTCCCATGATGAGTATTTGGTGAGTTTTTGATGTTGTAGATTTTCTGCATCAATTAGGCAGTTGCGTTTTTTTTTGCACTTTTTGGTATGTCACGCTTCAATAAAGCTGCTTTGTGTTTGATACTTCTTGGTATTTGGTTTTGACAACTTTCTATTCACGGTCCTGTGTGGGTTACATACTTGTTCTTTTTAAATGACCTGCAGAGTTTTGACATCCAATAAATACTATTTTATTGGGAAAATCCACACACAAACCTAGGCAAACGCACAAGAGAAATTAACATATTGCACATTTTAAGCTCTCAACACAGATAAGTTTACGCAGAGTAAAAAAAAACAATGTGTGGATAAGATTTTAATAAATCCCATCCACTTTGCTGTAACTGAAAGAGTCTTTGTTTTTTTTGCACATCGAAAATACGAGCATTGAAAACCTTATGGGAACTTAATCTTGGGCTTTTTTTCTGCACAGTGCTGCTCCAAGCCTCTTACTACAGAGAGCTTACAAGCTCTTTCCAATAGAGCTTGTAAGCGCTGCACTGAAGATGGTCGGATCTGTGCAGCTTTGGTGCCATTGCGCTCCTCTGATGTGGCAGAGGCAAAGCTGTCTCATAGTAATGGGAAATGCACAGTTCGGGTCAGAATCTGCACCAAATTCATACTTACGTATTATATGAGTTACATTGCTGTGCTCCCCAGTTATCAGCATAGAGTTAACCAGGTCATTCATTAAATGAATTCTATCTGCTACATTGAAGGCGCATCAGATCTATGAAATTATTCTTTCAGGTCTCTGACCTCCTTTCAGGGTTTTCATCCCTTTTTCTCCAAGAAATCATCTTTCAACATTAGGTAATAATTGCAAATATAGCAAGTCATGGTTCAGCTGAAACGAGACACTGATTTATTTATTTTTTTTCCCCTCCTGTTTGTGAGGATCCAATTTTCTTGATGTCACATTGTGGCACTGGCAGATAGTTCTACGGTTCCATTGTTGCTAACCCGGTCTGACAGTCGTCTTCTGCATGGCACTGCCGTGACACACGCTCGCTGTTACACATCTCCGTTACGTTTTCAGGCGATTGCTTTGTCCAAGCCTTTCAGCAACGCTTAGTTGTCACCATTATATTACATTTATATTACATAAAATACCACAATACCAGATAAACTCTGCATCTACATGCAGTGTGTGCACAATAATCACAAAAGCCCTTATTCCAAAAAAAAAACCAGACCGATGTTGTATTGTAATATGGCACCCATTGGGCCCATATCTCCTGTGTTCTTTCGTTAAATTAAAGGCACACTGCTTTGGATGCTGTATATTGGGGTAGAATTAGAATTCTGAATGTGTCTCAGAAAATTGGCAGAAAATGTGCTAAATATTGGTTAGTTTGGACACCGTTTTGCATTCATTTGTGGCCCTATTGTATCCGGGGTTAAGGCTTTTTGACTATTTGGATGTGGATTAAAGGGAATCTGTCACCAGGTTTTTGCTACCCCATCTGACAGCAACATAATGTAGGGACAGAGACCCTGATTCCAGCGATGTATCACTTACTGACCACCTTAGTATGTTTTTTTATAAAATCCCCGTTTTCTCTGCTGCAGATGTAGCAGTGCTCTGAATGCTGAGCCCTGTATGACCCCCCGGCCACATCACTAATTGGCAGCTTTCTGTGTATTGACAAACATCTGCTAATCAGTGGTGTGGTTACACAGAACAAGAGGAATACAAGGCACAAGATAACAAATCCTCTAATAAAAATCTCCTGCTAATGGAAGTGATTTTATTGAAGCAACAAACAGCTTAGGGAGTGACACAGCACTAGAATCAGGGTCTCTGCCCCTACATAATGCTGTTCTCAGATTAAATTGCAAAATCCTGCTTTCAGATTTCCTTTGAGGCAACAATGTGCACGGAAATGTTGATAAATCTGACATATTATCATCCAGTATGAGCCAATGAGAAATGTAACACGTGTTCAGACGGTGTTCTCTAAGGTTAGACTGTTTAATTAGACCGGATTAGTAAATCTGTTCCATCGTTAGGCCTGCGCAGAGTGTGCTGCCCTATCGGTTTGTGAGATATGTAACACACCTCATAAGTGTGCTACATTTGGCTTTAAGGCGGAGAAAGGCTCCTGGGGCAGACATGAAAGATATCCGTAGGGCTGCGATCGCTCGGCGTAGGACCTAAGCGGGTTGCTCTGGCTTCCATCGGGGCATGCATGCACGGTGTCCCTCAAGGAGTTAAGTAGGATACCTGCGCAGCGTAAATCGCTGTCATTGTCCTCACGCCATGATTTCCACCAGGACTTTCATCTGTCATAAAAACCACAAGCTGCAGAGGAAGAAAGGGTTGTAAGAAAAGAGGAAATAAAAGGATGCGAACTATTAGAATTTAGTACAACTAACACTTTATCTGCTGGGTTGGAGTAAATATGTTAAGGAAAAAAAGGTACAAAGTGCCTGCTAAAGGGTTGTGAAAAAATATTCTAATCTTTTAGGGATTTTTTTTTTTTTTTTATCAAAATTGGAAAAATCTAATGTAGTTTTCAGGAGAAATTCATGTCCGAAGCTTGTAGAGCTGAGGGGATAACTGTGTGTAGTCCAGGTTCTCAGTCCAGGTCAGGGTTTTGTGGCCGTGAACAGGAGCTGTGTGAATTTCCTGACCTCCTGGGATCCCAGCTTCTGGTTTCCTGGTTTGCCGCGTTATCACCTGGGCACTGTACTTATGATGTCACTCCAGGCGGGCAAATTAAGCGTCGTGTCGGGGAACCCGGGTCAGGAAATTCGCACAGCTCCTGCTGTGACCATAGAGCACTGACGTGGACCGTAAACTGGGGTTGTGTGAAGTGATGTGACGGTCTGAATCTTAAAGGGAACCCATCACCTGAATTTGGCGGGACCGGTTTGTGTACTACGGAGGACAGAAAATGAACTTCAATCCAATATTGCGGCCAGCATGCAGCCAGCGGGTAAGGAAAGGGTGAATCAAACACCAGAAAACTCCGCCCATATGACCGAAAACCGGTCCCGCCAAATTCAGGTGACAGGTTCCCTTTAATGTAGAAAGAACGTCTTTGATGCCTAAGAATTGGACCAGCCATAAGGAGAGCTCCGCAGTAGTGTGTACGGCAGGGACCCAGAGACGGCACAAAGTGGGGCTGAAGAGGCAATGTGTAGGCTGGACCTAGGAGTGCTTAATAAAGTGATTCTGGCCTTATCAGGCCGGTCTTCTCTGTCCACAGTCCACTTTCGTGCTGTACACGTGGCCTGGCAAGTCCAGTATTTCTTCACTAACACTGCAAAGACCAGCCTGTCTTCAGCATTTCTTGTGCTGTCTCAGGGTTACCCTAATGCCCCCGAAAGGGCCCCATATATATATATTTTTTTTAGAAAAAGTCGGGACCGAACATTCTGGTTGTGGGATCCTGACAGCAGAGCAAGAAGTTCGAGCCCTTTCAGGGGTATTAGTGACTTATAAGCACTTTTGACAATAAGTGCAGAGACAGACTGCCGTATAACTCCTGCGATAATCCCATCGCACTGCACGGACTGGCCCGACACCTCTCCTGACCTGAGCAAGACAGCGTGATGTGTTTCTATGCAGCTGTCAAGCTCCGCTCAGGACAGCCGACAGCAGGGCTGCCACTAGAAATTTCGGGGCCCCATACTGGCAAAATTTTCGGGGCCCACTTGAGACTCCGCCCAGGCTCCACCCCAGCCCCGCCTCCAGGCTCCACCCCTCGAACTGTCCACAGTCCCACCGCTCTCTCTTGGAAAAACTCCACTTCTCACCAATCACACATTAACAGTTCCCATCACCAGATCACACATATAGCCGGCAGCTTTTGTTTTGGCCAAAAGATTTTTTAAGCCGCCACCATAACACGGTAGACACTTTTGGCCGGGCCCTACTCTGCTGTAACCTATTAAATATTTGTTAAAATATGCAATACAATTTAGGTATATTTTTATTTATTTTTCAATTTTTAAAATGCCCAATAATATCACATAGAAGGAACAAATACCACAACACCATGACCAGACCACATATTACCACCACAGTGATCGAATAATATCACATACAAGGAACAAATACCACAACACCATGTCCAGACCACATATTACCACCACATAGTGACTGAATACTACAATTCTGATCAGTAATTTTTAAAAAAGCACCATACTATCACCATAAGTGCCATTATACACAGGAGATCTGTACTTAGTATGCAGTGTCTGTGTACAGATAATATAGTGATCACTAGTGAAATTATACACAGGAGCTCTGTATACAGTGTATAGTGTCAGTGTATAGGTAACACACTGACTCACCAGTGACGTCTCTAGGTGAAGTCCTTCATCTTTCATCCAGCACAGACCGCCATCATTTCATCCAGCCAGGACTTCTCTCTGCAGGAAATAACACAGTTATCTCGAGCTCCGCTTGCAGAACACATTACTTAATTTTTCACAACTTCTACATTACACCACATGAAGAAGGCGACATAGTATCACTCTATACAGTAACAGGACCGCCCCCCATTTAAAACAGTATACTCAAAAAATAAAATAAATACATCACTGCAGTAATAATATCCCTAAATTAGCCCCTATGGTATTAATAATATCACCCAGCCTGGCCCCGTGTGTCTCATTCCTGGCGTCAGCCAGATATTCTCCCATCCTGCCCTCATGAGTATCCATTCTGCCCCATATGATCTCCTTATCCTGCCCCATATGATCGCCCCATGTGATCTCTCCATCCTGCCCCATCTGTCTCCATCATATCCATCCTGCCCCATGATCCTGCACGATCTGTCTCCAATTCTGCCCCCAGTGTCTCCAATCATGCCCCATGTCTCCATTCTGCCCCCTATGTCTCCAACCATGCCCCCATGTCTGCAATCCTGACACTTGTCTCCAATCATGCCCCCTGTGTCTCCATTCTGCCCCATCTGTCTCCAATCCTGACCCATCTGTCTCCAGTCATGCCCCCATGTCTTTCATCCTGCCCCGTGTCTCCAATCATGCCCCGTATCTCCATTCTGCCCCGTGTCTCGCATTCTGCTCCTGGGTCTCACAGTCTGCCCCTGTGTCCAGCATTCTGCACCTGTCACTGTGTCCAGCATTCTGCCCCTGTCACTGTGTCCAGCATTTCTGCCCCACTGTGTCCAGCTTTCTGCCCCAATGTCCAGCATTCTGCCCCTGTCACTGTGTCCAGCATTTCTGCCCGTCTCCAGCATTCTGCCCCACTGTGTGTCCAGCATTCTGCCCCACTGTGTCCAGCATTCTGCCCCACTGTGTGTCCAGCATTCTGCCCCACTGTGTGTCCAGCATTCTGCCCCACTGTGTGTCCAGCATTCTGCCCCACTGTGTGTCCAGCATTCTGCCCCACTGTGTGTCCAGCATTCTGCCCCACTGTGTGTCCAGCATTCTGCCCCACTGTGTGTCCAGCATTCTGCCCCACTGTGTGTCCAGCATTCTGCCCCACTGTGTGTCCAGCATTCTGCCCCACTGTGTGTCCAGCATTCTGCCCCACTGTGTCCAGCATTCTGCCCCACTGTGTCCAGCATTCTGCCCCACTGTGTCCAGCATTTCTGCCCCTGTGTCCAGCATTTCTGCCCCTGTGTCCAGCATTTCTGCCCCTGTGTCCAGCATTTCTGCCCCACTGTGTCCAGCATTCTGCCCCACTGTGTGTCCAGCATTTCTGCCCCTGTGTGTGTCCACCATTCTGTCCCACTGTGTCCAGCATTTCTGCCCCTGTGTCCAGCATTTTTGCCCCACTGTCTCCAGCATTTCTGCCCCTGTGTGTCCAGCATTTCTGCCCCTGTGTGTCCAGCATTTCTGCCCCTGTGTGTCCAGCATTCTGCCCCACTGTGTCCAGCATTCTGCCCCACTGTGTGTCCAGCATTTCTGCCCCTGTCTCCAGCATTCTGCCCCACTGTGTGTCCAGCATTCTGCCCCACTGTGTCCAGCATTCTGCCCCACTGTGTCCAGCATTTCTGCCCCTGTGTCCAGCATTTCTGCCCCTGTGTCCAGCATTTCTGCCCCTGTGTGTCCAGCATTCTGCCCCACTGTGTCCAGCATTCTGCCCCACTTTGTGTCCAGCGTTTCTGCCCCACTGTGTGTCCAGCATTTCTGCCCCTGTGTGTGTCCACCATTCTGTCCCACTGTGTCCAGCATTTCTGCCCCTGTGTCCAGCATTTCTGCCCCACTGTGTCCAGCTTTTCTGCCCCACTGTGTCCAGCATCCTGCCCCCAATGTGTCCAGCATCCTGCCCCACTGTGTCCAGCATTTCTGCCCCACTGTGTCCAGCATTTCTGCCCCACTGTGTCCAGCATTTCTGCCCCACTGTGTCCAGCATTTCTGCCCCACTGTGTCCAGCATTTCTGCCCCACTGTGTCCAGCATTTCTGCCCCACTGTGTCCAGCATTTCTGCCGCTGTGTGTCCACATTTCTGCCCCACTGTGTCCAGCATTCTGCCCCACTGTGTCCACCATTCTGCCCCACTGTGTCCGGCATTTCTGCCCCTGTGTCACTGTGTCCAGCATTCTGCCCCACTGTGTCCACCATTCTGCCCCTGTGTGTCCACCATTCTGTCCCACTGTGTCCAGCATTTCTGCCCCACTGTGTCCAGCATTCTGCCCCACTGTGTCCGGCATTTCTGCCCCTGTGTGTCCACCATTCTGCCCCTGTGTGTCCACCATTCTGCCCCACTGTGTCCAGCATTTCTGCCCCACTGTGTCCAGCATTTCTGCCCCTGTGTGTCCAGCATTCTGCCCCACTGTGTCCACCATTCTGCCCCTGTGTGTCCACCATTCTGCCCCTGTGTGTCCACCATTCTGCCCCTGTGTCCACCATTCTGCCCCTGTGTCCACCATTCTGCCCCTGTGTGTCCACCATTCTGCCCCACTGTGTCCAGCATTTCTGCCCCTGTGTGTCCACCATTCTGCCCCACTGTGTCCACCATTCTGCCCCTGTGTGTCCACCATTCTGCCCCTGTGTGTCCACCATTCTGCCCCACTGTGTCCAGCATTTCTGCCCCACTGTGTCCAGCATTTCTGCCCCTGTGTGTCCAGCATTCTGCCCCAGTGTGTCCACCATTCTGCCCCTGTGTGTCCACCATTCTGCCCCTGTGTGTCCACCATTCTGCCCCTGTGTCCACCATTCTGCCCCTGTGTCCACCATTCTGCCCCTGTGTGTCCACCATTCTGCCCCACTGTGTCCAGCATTTCTGCCCCTGTGTGTCCACCATTCTGCCCCACTGTGTCCACCATTCTGCCCCACTGTGTCCACCATTCTGCCCCTGTGTGTCCAGCATTTCTGCCCCTGTGTGTCCATCATCCTGCCCCCCGGGCCCCCCTGGATCGCAGCAGCTCTCAAAGAAAAAAAAAAAACACAACTTCTTACCTGGCCAAGCTCCAGCGCCGGGTGAAGCTCCCTCTCCAGGCTCCACACAGACGCACTCGCCGCCGGGCCCGGCAGCTGACAATGACGTCAGACGCCGGCGAGTGCGCACTGCGGCCCTATTCAGCCGCCAGCCTCAGGCTGGCTGGCGGCTGTTAACTATTGACGTGCGGGCGCGGGCCCGCACGTCAATAGTGTGCCGCTGCCGCAGCGCCTGCAGGGGGGGCCCGGTGACCAGATGAGACGGGGCCCGATGCGGGCCCCCTCTGCTCACCGGGCCCCATACGCCAGTCACGGCTGTCATGCCCTGATGGCGGCCCTGGCCGACAGCCAGTACTAGGTTTACGATGCGATTCTTGCACGAGAAATACGGCAGTCTGTCTCTGCCCTAACTTGTATTTTGGACACTTACCAGTCTGGGGCTGCCCACTCTTTTTTATGAAGTAAATAGGGCAGCCCAGACTAGTGGTAGATGATGTTTCATCCATGTTTTTTCCAGAACGATGTGAGACGGCCAGCGATTTGCTGCTACAGGTGTTTCTACAAGCTGTTCATTGATGGGGTGTGCTTAAATTTTCACACACTGACTCTGCGTGTCAAGGATTTATCAAGCGTCATTAATCTGAGGATGCATGCATCTAATTCAAGTGTGTGTTCATACGTGGCATTTTTGCAGCATATTTTTGATGTGGAACCTTTTTCAGTTTCTGAGTAATCGATGACCTTTCTGAAATCTCACGCACGTTGCGTTTTCTTTTCCTGCGCGTATTTTGCCAAGATGCTGCACGTTCATTCATTCTTTTCGGCATTTTTGCAGCATTTTTCACCCATAAAAAAAAGCAGCAAAAAACACTCGTCTTGTACCCAGCAGCAAAAATGCAATGTCTGAACATAACCCGAGACCTTCTAAGAACGAGATATTTTTTTTATTTTATGAGCTGATAAAAAACATCAGATTTTAAAAAGGGTGTACTCATTTGTTCTCGTGACTGCACGTTCATCTTTGTGGCGCCGCTGAACCTATAGTAACGCTCCCCTTACGTGCTATTTTTCCTCTCGCCTGCTTTTGAGAACAGTCGCCTTTTACGAGATCTTTCCCATTTTGGTATTGGTGCTGTCGGGCCCATCATTAGCTGACGGTGTATGTGAGCAGTGCCATCTCGGCAGTGTCGGTGTGCTGCCGCCGCGTTGTTGGGCTCCGTGCACTTATTTGCATCTGCCTGTGATGTGGGTTTAGATCAGACATCGGCTCTGTCCACATTGCGCTTTAATGATTATTATTTGCTTTAGCAGTGGGCGCCATCTCCATGGAAACAAGGACAGATAAACCCGCGTGGTGGGAGATGACACCAGACCTTAGTCTTTCTTTTTGACTCCTGGTTGAATGTGCTTTGCAGCATCAAAAAGAAGAAATTATGCTTTTTTTTTTTTTACATTTTTGTTTATTTTTTTTAACTCCTGTATTTGGGATATGTCAGAAGACGACCCCACATGGCAGCCTTTCTAGTAAGTGGATCTCCTGACTGATGTGACGGTTGTATGGACAGGTAACCTGCTGATAAGCCATGACCGTTGTCTTCAGGTGATTACTCAATAATTAACATTACGTTCCATCAGAGGATTGCATGGTAATGATTAATAATGGGAATGATTAAAATAAATCCAGGTTAATAAGTTTTTCGGAGAATTTCATAGAACGGCAAAAATCCCTGCGAGGTGGATCCTATAAGCCCAGGTCCGGGTGGGCACACTGATACCGATGGTCATTAGTGCAGCAGCTGGTGGGCACGTATGGAGCGAGGACCTGGAGTGCCGCGGGCCGCAGGTGGACAGGGTGCAAGGAAGCCCAAGACCATGCAGACACAGGCAGGTAGTGGTGCACAGTCTTAATACCAAGGCACAGGTGTGTGTCTTATACAGACCTAGGCAGGCGATGATATAGGAGCACGTCAGGCCTCTTGTAAAACCTGGCGTGGAGCACAGCAGAGGGCAGCGGCCGTAGGGGAAGGTGACGAAGCCCTGCCTAGCCAAGGCAGATGCGTAAAACACGACAATGTCTTACATCTGTATTTTTTTTGAAAAAGTGCTGAAGATTTTGGACAGCGCATCTGAACTACAGAATGTCTGTGCCAAAGACTGCGTTCACACTCAGACGCAGTGGTTATTAAGGTCACCGGTAATGCGCCAGTACAGCTGCCATTGATTAAAACTAAGTGCGCTATGTAACATGAGGATTAGCCGTTTGACTGCTGTTTTGTATGGGGCCATAAGGCTATGCTCACTCTTAAAGGGAATATGTCAGCAGGTTTTAATATGTAATCTGACAGCAGCATTATGAAGGGGCAGACACACTGATTCCAGTGATGTCACTTAGTTTTATGGGGGGTGCAGCAGTTGTGATAGAATCCGTTTTCTCTGCTGCAGATCTAGCAGAGCTCTGAATGCTGAGCTTTGTACAATCCGCCCACACCACTGATTGGCAGCTCTCTGTGTATATAATAGAATGGGAGAGAGGTGTCCGCTCAACAGCTTTGTCCTCCAGGTGCAGCGAATGCCGTTCTGATGACACATGTAACAGCAAAAAAAGAAAAGTTGTTAGTGCTGCGGGCACAGAGGAGGCAGCTTGTCCTGTAGTGATAATCTCCTGCTGAGAAAACACTGGTTTTATTGGGACAAAAACACGGCCCAGTAAAACCAGGATCTCCTCTTACATTATGGAGCTGTCAGACTACACAGCTGAATGATTTACATCTGTTAGCCAGCATGAGTACATGTGGGGACTCCCTAGCAACCAGGCAACCCCCACATGTACTTATGCTGGCTAACAGATGTAAATCATTCAGCTGCGGCAAGAAAAACTAAAGCTCCGAGCACTAAAAAAATACTCGGAGGACCCCCGAGCGTGCTCGAGAAATCTCGAGTAACAAGTATATTCGCTCATCACTAGATTCTACTAAGTTTATAAGTTATAATGTGGAAACTGGGGAGCAAAACAAGCGCAGTGGGGTCTTAACTGGTAAACACAGTGAGAGACCAGATAGGGGTGCTAGCCCACCTGGTATGGGTGCAGTGTAGCAACATGCAGAGCACATAAACCAGCTGCAGCAGGACACGGCTCAGCAGATCGGAGAAGATACTTGATCAAAGGAAAAAGTGTCTGAAGAATCCAAGATATCGACCGCATCTTTACAAGTTTTATTTCAGGTAGGTATTTAAATGTCAACGCGTTTCGAAGTCACACAGGACATTGGGTTTAGTCCTGAGGAAGACGTCCTGTGTGACTTCGAAACGCGTTGACAATTAAATACCTACCTGAAATAAAACTTGTAAAGATGCGGTCGGTATCCTGGATTCTTCAGCAGCGCAGATTCACACACTTTTTCCTTTGATCAAGTTTGTAAGTTGTCGCCTATCCAATAACTTTCCTCTAGCTAATGGTCAGACTGCTGGGACCCTCACGCCTATTCATGTGCATGGGATCTTGGCTGCACTTACTATGCATCTGACTCACTGTGAATTGGGGTATACTCCATCGGATACTGTATGCTGCCCCCATAAATAAGGCTTTCGGTGGGGGCTGTACAGCAGTGGACACAGGTCATGGTGCCACACTAATTTACATTGACAGAGGCTATAAATCACCAATGACTACTGCTACCAGGCAATATGAGATGTCTGAGGGCCAAATCGAGGACAAAATATGGACATTTTGCTTCCTTTTGTTTATTTTGCTGTTTTTCTCGTGAAATCAATATTATGCGGAATAACCATGGTTTTTAATCACAGCTTTCATGCGTCTTGGCATGCTTTCCACCAGTCTTTTCACACTGCTTCTGGTGTAAAAATGTAAGCAGTTCTTCTTTGTTTGATGGCTTGTGATTATCCATCATCCTCTTGATCACATTCCAGAGGTTTTCATTGGGGTTCAGGTCTGGAGATTGGGCTGCCCATGACAGGGCTTTGATGTGGTGGTCTCTTTAATTTTTGCCAGAGCTGTATAAGAACCTTCATAATCTCATTAGAGAAAATGCCTCTTCCGTCACTTATCAGCCACATTTCTATTTCTTCTCCCTCCTGTGAAATACTGCTTAAATCCATCTTTACCTCAACACGGATTATCAAGTTACGATCAGGTTGCGATCTACCCACTTTAGGTTATATGTGGAGGTAAGAAGTAAGCAGTATCAGAGACTGGGAAAGACACTGCTGGTTTTTATCAAACGTTTATCTCACTCCTGTGCTGGATTCACTGCTACATTGCTCAGTACTGCTGTATTTTGTCATCTGGGATACTGATGTTCTGGGATTCTGCTACATAAGTAGGGAACAGGATTTTATCTACTCGGTTTCAAAAATAAGGGTTTGCATTTTTATGGTATTCACCAAGGGGGCATGGCTGATGGTATTCTCAGGGGCAGGTATTCAGACTGCTCTGTATAATTACCATGTGAGCCGTGCCCCTAAAGATCACAAAAAGCAGCACTAAATAATAAGGCCATATTTCTGACACTCTACAGAGGATGTAAAAAAAAAAAAGCTAACAAAAACAGCATGCTCGGCAGCTGTGGGAATAAAATCAAAGCAAATCCTGGCCACTTTTGGCCTGCTGACATTATACCTATAGAGTGTTTCTTCTAGCCTGTGCTCCATGAATATAACGGCACAAGGTGGGCTCACTGTGGTAGTACTGTAGTACAGATGTGAATGGATTTTCAGGCTGTTACTAATAAACCGAGTGTTCTTGTTGAGAATGATGTATGGGATATGTAAATCCATGGCGCTGCGTTCCGTCACTGTCCTGTTCAGCTGAACGTCTATAGCCGGTGTCTGATTCTGCCGAGCTTGCTGAATTTCACAAATAATTTGCTGTACTGTGTCGGCTGATTATAGAGTGTCCCGGTACAGATGTGACCGGGCAATGAAACAAAAAGGAGTCCAGCGCTATGGTTTTACTGAACCATATCTTAAAAAAATTCTAAGTTCTATTAATTAGTAAACATATACTATGTGGCGGGAGCACTAGACATGTAGTAGTCTTCTTAACGGAGCAGGTTATGTATTTCTACCTTTACTGATGAGAATAATTATTGGTCCTGATGACATTTTTTATGCGAATTCTAGTCAATTGGGATGTGATGTGGAATAAAGTATAAGCTTCTATCAAAGAGCGGTTGGTGATCGATGTAACGCTTATCGACAATTATTAATCCCAGAATGGAGCACTCGTACCCTCCCCAACTTGCCAGCACTTCATAGCTTCTAATCTACTTGTTAACTGCATACTTTTCTCCAAAACCTTTCAAACTAGTAACAAACTTTTCATGGGAAAAATTAGCATTATACTTTTGTGCATTTATTTTTTACAGTTTAGTCTCAAAATAGCTATTAGTTTGTTGTAAAGAGGTGATTCATGTTATACGCTCCTCAACATTAAGGGTATGTGCACACGTCCGGATTTTTAGCGTTTTTTTTTGCGGAATTTCGCAATAAAAAGGCTATAAATCCGGTAAAAAAACGCTAACATTATGCATCCTATCTTTTAGAATGCATTCCGCATTTTTTGTGCAGATGTTAGCGTTTTTTTCCGCAAAAAAAACCGCATTCCGCAAAAAGAACGGACATGCTCATTCTTTTTGCGGATTTTTTGCGGATTCCATAGCAAAAATTACATTCAGGAAAAAAAAAAAAAACGCAAAAAATCTGCAAAAAATCCGCGCAAAAAACGCGCAAATTCCGCGCGAAAAAAAACGCGAATTTCTGGCAGAATTCTCAGGATTTTGTCAGGAAAAAAACCTGACGTGTGCACATACCCTAAAAATGCACCACCATCAAAGACAGGTTATGGATTTCAGGAAACAGCAGACTCGATAGACATGCTATTGATAAGGAAATAAAGGGGTAATGTTTCTCCTTGTGGAGCATTTTGTAAGGAGACTTGTAGGCAATGCAATGCTCTGGAAATGTAAATATGCAAATAAAAAAGAGGACTTTTAACGAGCCTTGCCATATTTACATGTTTCATGGTGTTTTCCCCTCACTGAAGAGGCTGGTTAAAAATTTAAATTCCTGGAGGAGCAGGTCATGACCTACAGTCTCCTTATATCACCCTCCACAAGTAGTAACGTTACCCCTTAAGGTACTGTCACACTAGACGATATCGCTAGCGATCCCTGACGTTGCAGCGTCCTCGCTAGCGATATCGTCCAGTGTGACAGGCAGCAGCGATCAGGCCCCTGCTGGGAGATCGCTGGTCGGGGAAGAAAGTCCAGAACTTTATTTCGTCGCTGGACTCCCCGTAGACATCGCTGAATCGGCGTGTGTGACACCGATTCAGCGATGTCTTCACTGGTAACCAGGGTAAACATCGGGTAACTAAGCGCAGGGCCGCGCTTAGTAACCCGCTGTTTACCCTGGTTACCAGCGTAAAAAAACAAACAGTACATACTTACATTCAGCTGTCTGTCCCTTGCCGTCTGCTTCCTGCACTGACTGCTGGCCGTAAAGTGAAAGCAGAGCACAGCCACAGCGGTGAGTCACCGCTGTGTGACTCACCGCTGTGCTGTACTTTCACTTTACGGCCAGCAGTCAGTGCAGGAACCAGACGGCAAGGGACAGACAGCTGAATGTAAGTATGTACTGTTTGTTTTTTTACGCTGGTAACCAGGGTAAACATCGGGTTACTAAGCGCGGCCCTGCGCTTAGTTACCCGATGTTTACCCTGGTTACCGGGGACCTCGGGATCGTTGGTCGCTGGAGAGCTGTCTGTGTGACAGCTCTCCAGCGACCAAACAGCGACGCTGCAGCGATCCGGATCGTTGTCGGTATCGCTGCAGCGTCGCTAAGTGTGACGGTACCTTTAGGTGCCCTGTCAGAGGGTTCTCACCTAGCCAAATTTGATTTCCTGCTGTGCACAGATGATGGGTGAACAGTTCGAAACGCATGTCTTCAAATGGAGTTTCTGGTTTGGCTTCCTATCCTAAGTCATATGGCAAGGCTCGTTAAAGGGTCATTATTGGCTTTTAGGATTGCAACCTCCAGTAGGTGGCGCTAGAACTCTTGTCGTCTTTTTCATCTCTGAAGCTGCTTTTTTGGAATGATATGCAAATGATGAAAAAATGTAAACACATTTTTCATAACACCTCGATTTATGCAGTATTGAGTATGAGCATCGTGCACAAAACATCCCATAAATCAGTACAAAACCATCACCACATAAATGTGGTATCCGCCTGACCGGTTTCGCCACAAGTAGTTTTCTCAAGGGCTCTCGGTTCATACATGCCTTTCCCAGAGAGTCCTCTAGAGCAGAGGTGTCAAACTGCATTCCTCGAGGGCCGCAAACAGGTTATGTTTTCAGGATTTCCTTGTATTGCATAAGGTGCTGGAATCATTCTCTGCAGCTGATTAAATTATCACCTGTGCAATACAAGGAAATCCTGAAAACATGACCTGTTTGCGGCCCTCGAGGAATGCAGTTTGACACCTCAGCTCTAGAGCACCAAGCTGTCATATTAATAACCTATTGTTTTTAAGCGATTTTTCGGAAGATGCATCATTGGGTTGTGTCAGCAGAGGTTTGTCCATTTTTGGTCTTTGTCTGTTCTTTAATGATCACCCTAACATTGATACATAAACTAGAGTTTAAAAAAGGATAAACATTTACACTGACTTTTATAAAATTACACTTTTATTCCTTGTCTTTCAGATATTTTGCTGCATTTCTCCTGAATGTCTTCCTGAATGTGGATTATACCAGCAACAATAGGTACACATTTTTTATTTTTTATTATTTTTAATGAATACCTGAAGGCTTTTACTTGAAGCTCCTGGTCTCAGTGCAAAATCTCCAACAGGAAGGAACTATCATGGGTCTTTAGTAGTGTTAAGGTACCGTCACACTAGACGATATCGCTAGCGATCCGTGACGTTGCAGCGTCCTGGCTAGCGATATCGTCCAGTGTGACAGGCAGCAGCGATCAGGCCCCTGCTGTGATGTCGTTGGTCGGGGAAGAAAGTCCAGAACTTTGTTTCGTCGCTGGACTCCCCGCAGACATCGCTGAATCGTTGTGTGTGACACCGATTCAGCGATGTCTTCGCTGGTAACCAGGGTAAACATCGGGTTACTAAGCGCAGGGCCGCGCTTAGTAACCCGATGTTTACCCTGGTTACCATCGTTAAAGTAAAAAAAACAAACACTACATACTTACCTACCGCTGTCTGTCCCCGGCGCTCTGCTTCTCTGCTCTGGCTGTGAGCACAGCGGCCGGAAAGCACAGCGGTGACGTCACCGCTCTGCTTTCCAGCTGCCCGGCGCTCACAGCCAGAGCAGAGAAGCAGAGCGCCGGGGACAGACAGCGGTAGGTAAGTATATAGTGGTTGTTTTTTTTACTTTAACGATGGTAACCAGGGTAAACATCGGGTTACTAAGCGCGGCCCTGCGCTTAGTTACCCGATGTTTACCCTGGTTACCGGCATCGTTGGTCGCTGGAGAGCTGTCTGTGTGACAGCTCTCCAGCGACCAAACAGCGACGCTGCAGCGATCCGGATCGTTGTCGGTATCGCTGCAGCGTCGCTTAGTGTGACGGTACCTTTAGACTTCTCATATGGGTCAAAGGGACCTTTTGGGTTCTCTAGATTTCAGGGTACCTGCACCGACCTCACCCTTTGTAGTTACGCCCAGGAATTCTTGCTAACTTTAAAGGACCTGTCACGAGGTTAGGCAGATACAAGTTACGTCCACCTCCTTTCATGGCTTATATACAGCATTCTATAATGCTGTATATAAGTCCCGATCCGACCTGTAAGAGAAGAAAAATAACTTTTATTATACTCACCTGGGGGAGGTTTGGTCCCATGGGTGTCGCTCTTCTAGGTCTGGGGCCTTTCTTCTTGCGATGCCGCCCTCCCTGTGTCATCCACACAGACTCCCCGCCATTGCGTTCCTGCTACTGCTGTCATCGGGCTACATCTGCTGTCAGTGATAAGTGACAGCAGGTGCCGCTGCTGGGAGACATCTCATCTGTTGGCGTCTGTGCTCACAGTTACAAGAAAAAAAAAAGTAAAATTACATATAAAAATAATTAAAAAAAACATTATACTCACCTAACACCAAATCCCCAATGCCCTCATCTCCTAGAAAGAATGTAAAATAAAACAACATATACTCACCTGTCTGCCATAGTCCACGTAATACAGAGTGTCCCTCGGTGATCTCACGTGTAGAACAGTCACATCAGGAGATGTGACTGCTCTACCCGGCTGCCGGCGATACACTGAAAGGAGGTAATCACTCCCGCAGTGTATCACTGAGCGGCAGTGAGAGTTCATCAGCTCCGGTGCTCTCATGGCACTGCTGCGTGAGAACTTTCCCACACAGCAGTGGTGCTGGAAGGAGTCTGTGTCATTATTTCAAATAAAGGACTTTATTCTGGGGGTGTGTTTTTTATACAATGTCACTATGGGGTTACTAATGGATAGGCGTCTTATAGACTCTCCACTACTGACCTGTGGGCTTTATGTCACCTGACAATACAAATCATCAGCCCCACAAATATGAACCCGACTTGTCACCGCTACAGGACAAGTGGGAAGAGCGAGGCTAAGCGCCAGATTTGTCGCATCTTATAGATGCGCCTTTTCTGGGGCGGCTGAGAGCTGATGTTTTTAGTCTGGGATCGGTCAATATCAGCCCGCAGTTGTCTGCCTAGCCTTTGCTGCTTAGATTTTTATAGAGGGACCCTATATCAATTTTTTTCTGGGGTTCCCCTGTAAACTAGCCAATAAAGGCTAAGCAAACAGCTGTGAGCTGATATGAATAGCCTGGGAACTTTTATAGCTTTTGTCTCTTTCCCAGAATATTAACAGCCCTCATCTATTGGCTTTCCCTCTGCTGGTTATTAAATTTACCCAGGAGCCTACACCATTTTTTTATTTTTCCTTTTTTTTCTTTCAAATTAACAGTTACTGTCTGGTTACAGCCTATGTATGTTCGTTCTGTTAACGCTCCTACATAGGCTGGTGAGAATGTGTGTGGTTTGTGTTTTACTTATCGGCTTAGTAATAAGAGTGTCGGGCTGACACCTTTTCATTACTAAGCCTAGAACTAGGTGTCAATGACAGCTGCTGACACCAAGCCCTAACCCCATTACCCTGATGCTACTGCATCAGCATGAAAAAGGTGGTGCTGAACCAAGAAATTACATCAGAAAACTTTTTTTTTATATATCGTTATTTAGCTCTAAAAAGCCTTCATTGCTGTACAAAAGCACTTGCAAAAATGCATACACAAATGCGGCAAAATGTTTTTTTCCATAGCGTTTTTCCTTCCAAGAGATTCAGAAACATTTCATACATTTCTGCAAGCAAATACTCAGTGTGCGCACATAGCCTGGTTGTATTCAGATCCCCCTTTTTCATGCATGGTGTAGGGCACACAAGTCTTGATGAACCACGTCGGTGTACTGCACTGAGTGTTTAATTAAAATGGTTGTCCGGTCGTAAGCTACAAATCTGAAGTTACTGTATGTGACTGTAGTCTTGTGAATCCTCTCATTGTGCACACTGCGCGCTGTGAGGATTCTCCAGGCATGTGACTGTAAGTATGTGATTTGCATACATGCGTTCACTTGTGGACTAGAAGTGTATTGAGAGATGCTAAACACCGTCTAGTTGGAATGTGGCCGAGAATA
This sequence comes from Ranitomeya imitator, assembly GCF_032444005.1. Lineage (NCBI taxonomy): Eukaryota > Metazoa > Chordata > Amphibia > Anura > Dendrobatidae > Ranitomeya > Ranitomeya imitator. Next base: position 471,019,411 of record NC_091287.1, on the reverse strand, counting down.
TGCATATCGCATCATTGCAATCACATGACCGCACGCTCCTGGCACAGGAGAAGCCTCACAGCGCACAATGAGAGGATTCACAAGTCTGCAGTCACACAGGCTACAGGTTTTCAGTTAATCTATGGATTAACAGATTCACCTGATAAGCAGTGTGCACCGCTGCAAGACATGTCTGTCAGCCGGGGCCTAGTGTACATTTTTGGAGTAAGTTACAGCACTTTGGTGGCATAACATATGATGAATTTGATTGGCAGGCATGATCACGTCTCATCCCGCCTCTATTGGCATACCTGATCAGCACCTGCCTGTAAATGCCAAGGGGCACAATATTTGTGCACAAGATGGCACATATATTGCAGCTTATTAAGGCAGATTTCAGGCTGAAAGATGCACTGTCAACAAAGATTTTATCCTATTAATATATTGCAGTCATCATGTTATACAGCACTGTGTACTAACAATTTCTCATTTTCCTTTCTACTCAGTTAATTCTTCTCTTTTCTCTGCTCTATGTAGAAACATGAATTATCTTGTCCCTGCAGAAATCATTCCCCTCTTCAACTCCTGACCCTCCTGCTCCCCCCCCCTCCCCTGCCAGGGACTTTTGCAGCGACTCATGACTTGTGCAGAGAAAATTGACCTCCTGTTTCTACACAGAGCTTAGAAGCATTCAGCTAGTTGTTTTTTTAAAGGGAACCTGTCACCCTCCCAGGCGCTTTTAACTAAAAGAGCCACCTTGTACAGCACTAGTGCTGCATTCTGTCAAGGTGGCTCTTTTAGTTGGGGTCCCTTCTGAAATATTCGTTTTTATAATTTGCCCCTCATACCTGTAGCCTGTCCAGGGGGCATATCTTTTCACCCCGGACAAAAACGCCTCCCAGCCATCACTCGGTCCCTCCGTGCGCCAGGGGCCACCTCCTCTGCCTTCATTAACGTCCCCGGTGCCTGCGCTGTAAGTTCCCATCATGTGATGGAGTCGAAGGGCAGCGCAAACTGCGCATGGCCGAAAAAAAACTTACAGCTCAGGCATCGGGGACGTTAATGACCGCAGAGGAGGTGGCGCCCGGAGGTCCTGAGTGATGGCTGGGAGGCGTTTTTGTCTGGGGGGGGGGGGAAGAAGTGTCCCCCTGACAGACTACAGGTATGAGGGGCAAGTTATAAAAACGAATATTTCAGCGTTGGAAGGGACCCCAACTAAAAGAGCCACCTTGACAGAATGCAGCATTAGTGTTGCACAAAATGGCCCTTTTAGTTAAAACCGCCTGGGGGGGGGGTGACAGGTTCCCTTTAATCACATGATGTCATAGACCTAATGGAAAAGAGAAGTAACTGAGTAGAAAGGCAAAATGAGAAATTGTAACTACTCAGTGCTGTATAATATGAGTATTGCAATATATTAAGAGAATACAAATTTTGATGGGAGGAGTGCTTTTTTAACCCTTTCACGACCTTTGATGAACATACAGGTCCTTCTCAAAAAATTAGCATATAGTGTTAAATTTCATTATTTACCATAATGTAATGATTACAATTAAACTTTCATATATTATAGATTCATTATCCACCAACTGAAATTTGTCAGGTCTTTTATTGTTTTAATACTGATGATTTTGGCATACAACTCCTGATAACCCAAAAAACCTGTCTCAATAAATTAGCATATTTCACCCATCCAATCAAATAAAAGTGTTTTTTAATAACAAACAAAAAAACCATCAAATAATAATGTTCAGTTATGCACTCAATACTTGGTCGGGAATCCTTTGGCAGAAATGACTGCTTCAATGCGGCGTGGCATGGAGGCAATCAGCCTGTGACACTGCTGAGATGTTATGGAGGCCCAGGATGCTTCAATAGCGGCCTTAAGCTCATCCAGAGTGTTGGGTCTTGCGTCTCTCAACTTTCTCTTCACAATATCCCACAGATTCTCTATGGGGTTCAGGTCAGGAGAGTTGGCAGGCTAATTGAGCACAGTAATACCATGGTCAGTAAACCATTTACCAGTGGTTTTGGCACTGTGAGCAGGTGCCAGGTCGTGCTGAAAAATGAAATCTTCATCTCCATAAAGCATTTCAGCCGATGGAAGCATGAAGTGCTCCAAAATCTCCTGATAGCTAGCTGCATTGACCCTGCCCTTGATGAAACACAGTGGACCAACACCAGCAGCTGACATGGCACCCCACACCATCACTGACTGTGGGTACTTGACACTGGACTTCAGGCATTTTGGCATTTCCTTCTCCCCAGTCTTCCTCCAGACTCTGGCACCTTGATTTCCGAATGACATGCAAAGTTTGTTTTCATCAGAAAAAAGTACTTGGGACCACTTAGCAACAGTCCAGTGCTGCTTCTCTGTAGCCCAGGTCAGGCGCCTCTGCCGCTGTTTATGGTTCAAAAGTGGCTTTACCTGGGGAATGCGGCACCTGTAGCCCATTTCCTGCACACGCCTGTGCACGGTGGCTCTGGATGTTTCCACACCAGACTCAGTCCACTGCTTCCTCAGGTTCCCCAAGGTCTGGAATCGGTCCTTCTCCACAATCTTCCTCAGGGTCCGGTCTCCTCTTCTCGTTGTACAGCGTTTTCTGCCACATTGTTTCCTTCCAACAGACTTACCATTGAGGTGCCTTGATACAGCACTCTGGGAACAGCCTATTTGTTGAGAAATTTCTTTCTGGGTCTTACCCTCTTGCTTGACAATGATGGCCTTCTTGACATCTGTCAGGTCGCTAGTCTTACCCATGATGGGGGTTTTGAGTAATGAACCAGGCAGGGAGTTTATAAAAGCCTCAGGTATCTTTTGCATGTGTTTAGAGTTAATTAGTTGATTCAGAAGATTAGGGTAATAGGTCGTTTAGAGAACCTTTTCTTGATATGCTAATTTATTGAGACAGGTTTTTTGGGTTATCAGGAGTTGTATGCCAAAATCATCAGTATTAAAACAATAAAAGACCTGACAAATTTCAGTTGGTGGATAATGAATCTATAATATATGAAAGTTTAATTGTAATCATTACATTATGGTAAATAATGAAATTTAACACTATATGCTAATTTTTTGAGAAGGACCTGTATACATCAAAGGTCATGCCCTGCCTTTGAAGTGCATCTCATGATAAAATGAATGATATAATTCAAAAGCACAACTTGTCCCACAAAAAACAAGCCCTCATACGGCTGTGGGGACGGAAGAATAAAAAAGTTATGGCTCTTGGAACAAGGTGGAGGAAACAAAGCGAAAAATCGCAAAGTCATGAAGGGGTTAAGCACCTTAATGAACAGTCACCAATGTGCCGATATGTAGCATAGGGAGCGTTGCCTGGCCATTAAGTCTTCTTACGCAAGTTTCTCAATGAAGAGGAACCGTTCTCCCTCGACATCTGTCAATTGCCTTCTTCACCTATGTACTGCATCTAGGCGCCTTAAAGGGCCGGGCATTGATTTATAGGGTATCTACATCCAATAGGAGGCAGTAGAGAGCCAGCTTTCTGTCTCTTAATGGAGAACTATTTTGGATAATATAATTTATAGCACTGTACAGCAAAACATTGAAACCTTAAATACTGAATCCTTTCCAATGGTACTGTCCTTTCAGCTTTTATCCATTGGATTAATACATCAAAGGGATTTGGATAGTGTTGAAAATCTGATAAATTGAGAACTTTCTGCAGTCATGATCCCAATCCCTATTTATGAATTTGCTTTTCAAATTGACCATAACAATATAAACATGAACTTTTCTGCCTATGCCTTTGACTGACAATTGTGCTGAGTTGTGTGTGATTATGTAAATGGACAGGAAGAAACCAGCATCCCTGTCTGTCCCCTGTCTTGTGTCCACAGTTACAGTTGTGTGAAAAACTTTTTGCCCCCTTCCCGATTTCCTATTCTTTTGCATGTTTGTCACAGTTAAATGTTTCAGATCACCAAACAAATTTCAATTTTAGACAAAGCTAACACAAGTAAACACAAAAATGCCATTTTTAAATGAAGGTCTTCATTATTAGGGAAAAAAGAAATCCAAACCTACAGGGCCCTGTGTTAAAAAGTGATTGCCCCCTAAACCTAATAACTGGTTGTGCCACCCTTGGCAGCAACAACTGCAACCAAGCGTTTGCTGCGATAACTGGTAATAAGTTTTTGACAACGTTCTGGAGGAATTTTGGTCCACTCATCTTGACAGAATTGTTGTAATTCAGCCACATTGGAGAGTTTCTGAGCATGAACCGCCTTTCTAAGGTCATGCTACAGCATCTCAATCGGATTAAGGTCCAAGGTAAGGAAGGCAGAAACCTGACCACCACTGAGCAAGACACAGAAGTACAAGGTGTTCAGTGCTCAGATACATAGCTGAGATAAGGAAGTCAGAAACCTGACCACCACTGGGCAAGACACAGAAGTACAAGGTGTTCAGTGCTCAGAGACATGGCTGAGATAAGGAAGTCAGAAACCTGACCACCACTGAGCAAGACACAGAAGTACAAGGTGTTCAGTGCTCAGATACATAGCTGAGATAAGGAAGTCAGAAACCTGACCACCACTGGGCAAGACACAGAAGTACAAGGTGTTCAGTGCTCAGAGACATAGCTGAGATAAGGAAGTCAAAAACCTGACCACCACTGAGCAATACACAGAAGTACAAGGTGTTCAGTGCTCAGAGACATAGCTGAGATAAGGAAGTCAGAAACCTGACCACCACTGAGCAAGACACAGAAGTACAAGGTGTTCAGTGCTCAGAGACTTGGCTGAGATAAGGAAGTCCGAAACCTGACCACCACTGAACAAGTCGCAGTAGGTGGAACGTCAAGACTGGGCCAAGAAATATCTGAGGACAAATTTTTCAGAAGTTTCATGGGCTGATAAGTTGTGTGACTTTGGATGGACCAGATGGATGTTCCTGTGGCTGGATCGGTAACAGGCACACACCTCCACTTCTACTCTGGCACCAGCAAGGCAGGGATGGGCACTGATATGGGCTAGTATTATTAAAGATGAACTGATTGGACCTTTCCGAGGTGAAGATGGACTTAAAATCAACTCACAAATTTACTGCTAGTTTTTAGAAGACACTTTCTTCAAGCAGCGGTACAGTAAAAAGTCTGTACATGGCGCTTGACTCATCAGTCTGAAAGTTTATGGTAAAATGCCCTGACTTTTTATCTGATGAGTCAGGCGCCATACACATGACTTAGAATTATATAGTTGAACACGCACTAGCATAACAATGTGTATGTATTATAGTTACTGAAGATAAGTGGCAGATATATGTATATGAAGATCTAACGATCTACCTCTGAGTGCTGAAGTGTTATAATGGTTGGCTGGCAAAATGGTTTTCCTCTTCCTACTTCCAATATCTACTGTCCAGGGTATAAAACAAGAGGTTAATTAAAATGAAATACAGAACAGTACAACCGATTCCAGAGTCATAAATTGCTAAGTAGCTCCGATATTGACGCTGCGCTTTCAGTCCTCATGAAAAGTGGTTTTCTAGGAGGCAGCTGAAATCTATACGATCAATTACACTTCAAGTTCTGGCAGAAGTTTTAGCGCTCGATAACAAAGTGTGACCTTTCCATGCGAGAACGGAATATCTGCTTCTATAGAGCGTGGGGGAAATGCAGTTTTCGAAAATGTAGACTTGTGCCGTAATGCAGTACACTTTGCAAAACGTTCTTCATATCTAAAAACGTTATTCGAATGAAGCTAATTAAGCTATGGCAGTCTGCATACAAACTTATGGCGGAACGTATGTTATGTATGTGGCAGGGGGTCCCAGATGGCTGTTATAATCCTCATCTGAAAGACCAGCAGGGTCAATGGGTTCCGACTTTGCCGATTACATGGACAGAAGTTGTGCCAAATGCTTCCATTCTGCAGATAAGCTCTACTTTGTTATACCACATCTGTACGGTTGGCAGGACTATAAATCTTCAATTCATTGGCATAAGGGTGCTATTACATTTGCATTAACCACTAGTTGCTGTGCCGCATCTGTACTTGCAGGCTATAAGCATGGCAGACGGGGATGTGGAGTTGATAGAATCTGGACATTTGTATCGTCGGCTTTGAAAAAAAACAAAAAATATTAACTATTAATATTGGTTACAGGTAATTAATTTCTTAACATTCATCGAAAGTTAGAAAAGATTATAAAATGTTAATATAAATATATTTTATCTATTAGCATCATAAGTTCCCCATTTATGGAAGAAAAAAACAATTTATGCAGCATATTCTCAATGCGGGATATAACCTTTGCAGAGGTAAGCCAAGTCCACGGACACTTTTTCACCACTTGGTGCACATTATGGCATCCCAAACGCCAAGAGCTCAGCTAAGTGCTGACAACTTCTGCTCCCATCAACTCTGCTCTCTGTCTGGAGCAGTGCGCGCGCTCTTAGAAAGTCTGCACGTCCATACACCGCTATTTCTGTCTCGCTAAGGTCATATGACTTGAGAGCTGTTAGAAAAATATTAGAACAAAACTTCTGATATTCTCAATTCTAAAATATTTATTTTGACGATTTGAGTTGATAAAGCAATGGCTTTTTATATATGAAAATTGTTTCTTTTTTCATAGTATTGAACATATCAAATATATAATTCCAATTCGGCTGCATTTGGTATCATGAAAAAAGTAAAGCTCAGTAGCCGTGCCGATAGTGCGAAGCACGGCATCACTATGTATCACCGTACAGAGGCATTTGTTACAACCATAATTGGACAGTAGCCATTTTGTGTCCATAGAGCCAAAAATCAAAATTTGGGAGAAGTTGGGAACTCTAGAGGCAAATGTACAGGGGTGTGTTAAAAATTACCCACACACTCAGACTGTCAAATTTATTTAAATCAACTTTCGGAAAAGACACCTGCATCGTTTTTTTAACATAATCAACATAATCTCCATGCTTTTCCGTGCATATTGTCCACCTATCATCAAGCTTTCGTACTCCCTCAATAAAATTGTAGGCTGACCGGTGAGCCACGAATCCACCACTGTCCTCACCTCTTCCTCAGATGTGAATCTTCACCTTCCCTTCTTTTAAGAAGACATAATCCTTTGTCACTCATCTACACAACAGAATGGGTTCTCTCTCAGCGTTACCATCATTCGTAGATGTGGATGGACGTCCGGGTTCTTCTTCATGGCCGACACTTGTGCAAGCTTCTTTGAACTTCTCTATCCAATCATCCACATTTCTTCAGGACAGAAGACTATCTCCACACTGTGCACAGAGTCTTGGAAAAATATCTGCACCACAATCACCCTCAGACCACAAACTACTAATCATTGTAGGCTGGTCTTTTTTTATGCAAATTCCAAGTGGCGCGGCCATTGTTTCCCGCACAGCCATCACAAATGACCGGACGTAACACGTTCAGACCTACACAACAATGACTGGTTAGACGATGACCTCGTACGGATAGTTATGATGTGATGGAGCGGCCAACAGAAGTTGCAATACAACCACAGTGCGGAAAATGTTTGACTTTACCTTGTAGTGTATGATATTGGGAGACCAGGAGGACATCTACAGTGACCACATCCTATTAACGCTCGGCTCCATCAGCCCTTGTTTGTCTTTCACACAACTTTCTTTTTATTCCTAAAATCACAGTATCAAGCGGGGAAATATTTTTAATATAAAGGATATATAAAAAATCAAGGATAATCCTGGAAGTATAGGAATTGGAGATGGCTTGGGCTTTTTTTTTTATCAGTAATAGTTGATTTTGTTTCTTCTTCATTTTCCTCGGATGTATTGTTGAGTGCGGCACAGAAGATCCGTCCTCCACGAAGCTTACAATCTACTTTCCCTTCCACAATCGCCCGGTTCTTATAATAACACGTTTTGAACTGTGAAGAAAACCAAAAAAGAAAATACAACTTGCTGGCAGATACTGCGCGGGATTGAAATTGATTCTTGACTCCATTTCTACAAGTCAGTTTGCCAGTCCCTGTGCCATGACTAATGACATATTAGTTCATTTTTTTATTTTGTATTTCTCTTTTGTATTGATAAAGATTGTGTAATTTCTGGTGTATATCTTTATATTTTACTTTTTACAGATAAGGCCCGTTGGCGATTTGGGACGATGCCAGCAGCATAAATCCTTGATGTGCCTCATCTGTCTCCCCCAACAGCAGCTGTGGCCTGCGGGGTGTTCAGCGGGCGTTCGGTTTCCATGTGCCATTTAGCCGGTTCTGACATTATTTGTTTTTCTCCTTTAAGAAAGCTAGTGACTGTTTGAAGTATTAAAATAAACCCCTTATTAAGGAGCCGTTTCCTTTCTCCACTAAATGTAATCATCTCCCACCGTATCGTCTTCCGGCATTCATCTCTTATGGTGACAAAGTGCAGTGTGATCTCGCGTTTGTAAAATTCTCATTAACGTGACATTGCAAGATATAATTATTTGTCAAAATGCCAGCTCCCTGGAGGTGTTCAGCTGTTTCTGTGTGTGAGGAATTTTATATCTCTATAAAACCAGGTGAAATATTGAATCCTCAGAAGAAGAGTTGGAAAATGAGGAAAAATATATATTTTTTTTACCTTTTTGTGGTGAGAGAACAGATGGTGATTTGTTGTGCAAAATTCGACAGTAAAATATGAACTTAAAGGGTCATTTCCATATGCGCTGATGGATATTGTTGGTAATGCTTGTAAATATAAGCATTTTTCTAATTTGCCATTTATTAGAATTCTGCTGCATTCCGCTGATGACGTATATTTTCTTTTTTTGTTAATTGCCTGTTGCTTAGATGATCAGCCAGCACTGCAGTGCTTACAAGCTGTTTCCGATGAAGCTTGTATGCGCTGCTCTATAGGTGGCTGAGGATCACTGGAGCGCACTGTCAGCGCCTGATACCAGCCAGCTTTGTTGTCCGTACACTTCCCATAGTGCAGAGAAAAGCCGCTTCACATGGCAAAGGGATGTCCAACTCAAATACACAGAGGGCCAAAATTAAAAACTTGGATAAAGGTGTGGATCAACCTTGATTTAAAAAAAAAAAAGTCTACAATTGTGGAAGTTTTTCCTTATCAAATATAATCGTGAATATTTTCACATGGAAACAAACTTGAAGGAGTTGTGCCACAAACAAAGCACATTATAATTAATAGATCTTACTGGAATAATAGAATGTTATGTAAGATAAGTAAAAAGCATATGGCCCAATAGCATAATTTTAAATATGTAATAACAAAGGATAAAAACTTTAAATTAATAAATAGATAATAAAGTGTGATCCCAACAAAAGTGTCCCCCAAACACTGCATGACACCACCACAGTGAATTCCTGCACAATACCCTCCACACACGATATGATGACCCTACTGTACCCTCCAGCAAAGTATGGTGACCCCAACACAGTGTGATGCTGCAACTGTGATCCCCACAAAGCCCTCCGTATAGTATTATGGGCACCACAAAGTCCTCTATACAGTATAATGGCCCCACATAATCCCCAGTTTCACGGCCTAATATAATCACCCTGAGGGCCCGATTTGGCCCACGGGCCAGAGTTTGACATGTGTGATATAGCAGTAACATAGAGCTCACGGTTTGGACCAGCAACGCAGAGATGAAGCTGGTCCATACTGTCAATCTGGAACATGCTCCCCAAGAAATCTGGAAGTCGTTTGGCTGGGGAGCAGGGAACTCCTGATTGAGAACGTGGGATTAACCCTTTATGATCTTATTAAAATGGACTGCATAGCAGCATGCCTGCTCGAAATTACGTTCCCTATGTCATCGAGCTAAATCACAATTATTGACAGTGATTGTGCTTTTTGGTGTGCTTCTTCCCACTATATCCACTTCCTTTAACTCCCATACTCTTATCATGGCTCTTTCATTTTTTTTGTTTTGGGCATTGTAGGGTCACATGTGTTGGCTATTGCTGATCCCTACTCTCCGTCTTCTTTTTCACCAGCCGTGGTTACTGGTAAAGCATCTGCTTTACCTCTCTGATTTTTGTCTAGTTGTATCTTCTCCATATTTTGCTTTGCCCCTTCATATTGGCTCCTCCGTTGATAATTGTGAATTTATTTGGAAAATCTCTGCTGTTTTTATTTGGAGCCACATTTTTCATAAACTTGGTATTCCTAGCCATCTCTTCTGCAAGACCAAGATGTTTCCCATTTCATGGGGGCAGAAACTGATAACTCCTCATCCATGGTGGGATTTGAGGATGTGATGCCCTCTGATCTCCTCTACTTTCACACTCCCTACATTGTAGAAAGTGGAGAGAAAGCCCCAGAATCAGATGATACCGTTTAATGATTGTGTTATTGCTAGTTGCGATGAGCCTGAAGCTGGATTTGATTAAGTAGTGCAATGTGCTTGCTCACACTGATGAAGTGTTGACTTGGTGTGGACGTTGTCTCCTGGCTGAGATGCAGGACAGACTGACTTGTGTGTATTGCATTTCGGAAGTGAGTTGGATTAACAACGGTCTGTATGATAGTGCTGTCTTTAACGGAAGCCATATGATGACTCTATGCCCAGAAGGGATTGTTGCAATAGTTTGTGATGCGTTTCAGATGGCCATTTATCTGGTTTGTGTTCTGTGTTTTTCACAGGACATGTACCCTTTTATAGTCTATGGAGTTGTTAACATGTACGTTGACTTTTTTTTTGCGGATTGTATGTTCATGAAACAAAAACCAGAGACGCGTCCGTTTTCGATACGAATCAGAATTACCGTAAACACACACGATTGTATTGGTCCATGAAAATCACTAACAGCATAAATTGCCGTTTGTGTGTAATCAGATTTCCTATTCTTTTGCATGTTTGTCACACTTAAATGTTTAAGATCACCAAACAAATTTAAATATTAGACAAAGATAACACAAATTAACACAAAATGCAGTTTATAAATGAAGGTTTTTTATTATGAAGGGAAAAAGAAATACAAACCTTCAGGGCCCTGTGTGAAAATAAATTGCCCCGTAACCTAATAACTGGTTGGGCCACCCTTAGCAGCAACAATTGCAATCAAGCGTTTGCGATAACTGGCAATGAGTCTTTTACAATGCTCTGGGGAGATTTTGGCCCACTCATCTTTGCAGAATTATTGTAATTCAGCCACATTGGAGGATTTCTGAGCATTTACCGCCTTTTTAAGGTCATGCCACAGCATCTCAGTCAGATTAAGATCAAGACTTTGACTAGGCCACTCCAAAGTCTGAATTTTGTTTTCCTTAAGCCACTCAGAGGTGGACTTGCTGGTGTGTTTTGGATAAATGTCCTGCTGCATAACCCAAATGCGCTTCAGCTTGAGGTCACGAACAGATGGCCGGACATTCTCCTTCAGGAATTTTTGGTAGACAGCAGAACTCATGGTTCCACTTACCACAGCAAGTCTTCTAGGTCCTGAAGCAACAAAACAGCCCCAGACCATCACACTACCACCACCATATTTTATTGTTGGTATGATGTTCCTTTTTTGAAATGCTGTGTTACTTCTACGCCAGATGTAGTGGGACATAGACCTTCCAAAAAGTTCATCTTTTGTCTTGTCCGTCCACAGAGTATTTTCCCAAAAGTCTTTGGGATTATCAAGATGTTTTCTGGCAAAACTGATATGAGCCTTTATGTTCATATTTCTGAGCAGTGGTTTTGTTTTTTTAACTCCGCATTTCAGGTAATTTTTGTCTAGTCTTTTACTTATAATGGAGTCATTAACACTGACCTTAACTGAGGCAAATGAGGCCTGCAGTTCTTTAGATGTTGTTGTGGGTTCGTTTTGTAACCTCTTGGAAGGATCGTTGCTTCGTGTTTGGGGTCATTTTGGTCAGCCGGCCACTGAGAAGGTTCAGTACTCTTCCATGTTTTTACCATTTGTCGGTATTGGCTCGCACTGTGGTTTGCAGGAGCCCCAAAGCTTGAGAAATGACTTTATAACCTATTCCAGTCTGATAGATCTCAGTTACTTTCTCATTCGTTCCAGAGTTTCTTTTAACCCCTTTCTGACATCGGACGTACTATCCCGTCCATGTGGGGTGGGCCCCTATGACCATGGACGGGATAGTACGTCCAGCGCGATCGGCGGCGCTCACGGGGGGAGCGCCGCCGATCGCGGCCGGGTGTCAGCTGCCTATCGCAGCTGACATCCGGCACTATGTGCCAGGAGCGGTCACGGACCGCCCCCGGCACATTAACCCCTGGCACACCGCGATCAAAGATGATCGCGATGTGCCGGCGGTGCAGGGAAGCACCCCGCAGGGAGGGGGCTCCCTGCGGGCTTCCCTGAGCCCCCCGCAGCAACGCGATGTGATCGCGTTGCTGCGAGGGTCTTACCTCCCTCCCTCCCTGCTCGAGCCCCGGATCCAAGATGGCCGCGGATCCGGGTCCTGCAGGGAGGGAGGTGGCTTCACAAAGCCTGCTCAGAGCAGGCACTGTGAAGGCTGCAGCGCTGCATGTCAGATCAGTGATCTGACAGAGTGCTGTGCAAACTGTCAGATCACTGATCTGTGATGTCCCCCCCTGGGACAAAGTAAAAAAGTAAAAAAAAATTTCAAATGTGTAAAAAAAAAAAAAAAAAAATATTATTCCCATAAATACATTTCTTTATCTAAATAAAAAAAAAACAATAAAAGTACACATATTTAGTATCGCCGCGTCCGTAACGGCCCGACCTATAAAACTGGCCCACTAGTTAACCCCTTCAGTAAACACCGTAAGAAAAAAAAAAAAAACGAGGCAAAAAACAACGCTTTATCATACCGCCGAACAAAAAATGGAATAACACGCGATCAAAAAGACAGATATAAATAACCATGGTACCGCTGAAAACGTCATCTTGTCCCGCAAAAAACGAGCTGCCATACAGCATCATCAGCAAAAAAATAAAAAAGTTATAGTCCTGAGAATAAAGCGATGCCAAAATAATTATTTTTTCTATAAAATAGTTTTTATCGTATAAAAGCGCCAAAACATAAAAAAATGATATAAATGAGGTGTCGCTGTAATCGTACTGACCCGAAGAATAAAACTGCTTTATCAATTTTACCAAACGCGGAACGGTATAAACGCCTCCCCCAAAAGAAATTCATGAATAGCTGGTTTTTGGTCATTCTGCCTCACAAAAATCGGAATAAAAAGCGATCAAAAAATGTCACGTGCCCGAAAATGTTACCAATAAAAACGTCAACTCGTCCCGCAAAAAACAAGACCTCACATGACTCTGTGGACCAAAATATAGAAAAATTATAGCTCTCAAAATGTGGTAACGCAAAAAATATTTTTTGCAATAAAAAGCGTCTTTCAGTGTGTGACGGCTGCCAATCATAAAAATCCGCTAAAAAACCCGCTATAAAAGTAAATCAAACCCCCCTTCATCACCCCCTTAGTTAGGGAAAAATTAAAAAAATGTATTTATTTCCATTTTCCCATTAGGGCTAGGGTTAGGGTTAGGGCTAGGGTTAGGGTTAGGGCTAGGGTTAGGGCTAGGGCCATGGTTAGGGTTAGGGCTAGGGCCATGGTTAGGGTTAGGGCTAGGGTTAGGGCTAGGGCTACAGTTTGGGTTGGGGCTAAAGTTACAGTTAGGGTTTAGATTACATTTACGGTTGGGAATAGGGTTGGGATTAGGGTTAGGGGTGTGTCTGGGTTAGAGGTGTGGTTAGGGTTACTGTTGGGATTAGGGTTAGGGATGTGTTTGGATTAGGGTTTCAGTTATAATTGTGGGGTTTAGGCACATCAGGGGCTCTCCAAAAGCGACATGGCGTCCGATCTCAATTCCAGCCAATTCTGCGTTGAAAAAGTAAAACAGTGCTTCTTCCCTTCCGAACTCTCCCGTGTGCCCAAACAGGGGTTTACCCCCTTTTGGGGTCCAATTTCTCCTGTTACCCTTGGGAAAATACAAAACTCGGGGCTAAAACATATTTTTTGTGGGAAAAAAAAAGATTTTTTATTTTCACGGCTCTGCGTTATAAACTGTAGTGAAACACTTGGGGGTTCAAAGTTCTCACAACACATCTAGATTAGTTCCCTGGGGGGTCTAGTTTCCAATATGGGGTCACTTGTGGGGGGTTTCTACTGTTTAGGTACATTAGGGGTTCTGCAAACGCAATGTGACGTCTGCAGACCATTCCATCTAAGTCTGCATTCCAAATGGCGCTCCTTCCCTTCCGAGCTCTGCCATGCGCTCAAACGGTGGTTTCCCCCAACATACGGGGTATCAGCGTACTCAGGACAAATTGGACAACAACTTTTGGGGTCGAATTTCTCCTCTTACCCTCGGGAAAATACAAAACTGGGGGCTAAAAAATAATTTTGGGGGGAAAGATTTTTTTTTTTAATTTTCACGGCTCTGCGTTACAAACTGTAGTGAAACACTTGGGGGTTCAAAGCTATCACAACACATCTAGATGAGTTTCTTAGGGGGTCTAGTTTTCAAAATGGTGTCACTTGTGGGAGGTTTCTACTGTTTAGGTACATTAGGGGCTCTGCAAATGCAATGTGACACCTGCAGACCATTCCATCTAAGTCCTCATTCCAAATGGAGCTCCTTCCCTTCCAAGCCCTCCCATGCGCCCAAACAGTGGTTCCCCCCCACATATGGGGTATCAGCGCACTCAGGACAAACTGGACAACAAATTGTGGGGTCGAATTTATCCTGTTACCCTCGGGAAAATACAAAACTGGGGGCTAAAAAATAATTTTTGTGGGAAAAAATTTTTGTTTTATTTTTACGGCTCTCCATTATAAACTTCTGTGAAGCCCTTGGTGGGTCAAAGCGCTCAGCACACATCTAGATAAGTTCCTAAGGGGGTCTACTTTCCAAAATGGTGTCACTTGTGGGGGGTTTCTACTGTTTAGGTACATTAGGGGCTCTGCAAACGCAATGTGACACCTGCAGACCATTCCATCTAAGTCTGCATTCAAATGGCACTCCTTCCCTTCTGAACCCTCCCATGTGCCCAAACAGTGGTTCCCCCCACATATGGTGTATCATCGCACTCAGGACAAATTGGGCAACAAATTTTGGGGTCCAATTTCTCCTGTTACCCTCAGGAAAATACAAAACTGGGGGCTAAAAAAATAATTTTTGTGGAAAAAAATTGTTTTATTTTTACGGCTCTGCATTATAAACTTCTGTGAAGCACTTGGTGGGTCAAAGTGCTCACCACACATCCAGATAAGTTCCTTAGGGGGTCTACTTTCCAAAATGGTGTCATTTGTGGGGGGTTTCAATGTTTAGGCACATCAGTGGCTCTTCAAACGCAACATGGCGTTCTATCTCAATTCCTGTCAATTTTGCTTTGAAAAGTCAAACGGCGCTCCTTCCCTTCCGAGCTCTCCCATCCGCCCAAACAGTGGTTTACCCCCACATATGGGGTATCAGCGTACTCAGGACAAATTGTACAACAACTTTTGGGGTCCAATTTCTTCTCTTACCCTTGGGAAAATAAAAAATTGGGGGCGAAAAGATAATTTTTGTGAAAAAATGATTTTTTATTTTTACGGTTCTACATTATAAACTTCTGTGAAGCACTTGGTGGGTCAAAGTGCTCACCACACCTCTAGATAAGTTCCTTAGGGGGTCTACTTTCCAAAATGGTGTCACTTGTGGGGGGTTTTAATGTTTAGCCACATCAGGGGCTCTCCAAACGAAACATGGCGTTCCATCTCAATTCCTGTCAATTTTGCATTGAAAAGTCAAATGGCACTCCTTCGCTTCCGAGCTCTGCCATGCGCCCAAACAGTGGTTTACCCCCACATGTGGGGTATTGGCATACTCAGGACAAATTGTACAACAATGTTTGGGGTACATTTTCTCCTGTTACCCTTGGTAAAATAAAACAAATTGGAGCTGAATTAAATTTTTTGTGAAAAAAAGTTAAATGTTCATTTTTATTTAAACATTCAAAAAATTCCTGTGAAGCACCAGAAGGGTTAATAAACTTCTTGAATATGGTTTTGAGCACCTTGAGAGGTGTAGTTTTTAGAATGGTGTCACACTTGGGTATTTTCTATCATATAGACCCCTCAAAATGACTTCAAATGAGATGTGGTCCCTAAAATAAATTGGTGTTGTAGAAATGAGAAATTGCTGGTCAACTTTTAACCCTTATAACTCCCTAACAAAAAAAAATTTTGGTTCCAAAATTGTGCTGATGTAAAGTAGACATGTGGGAAATGTTACTTTTTAAGTATTTTGTGTGACCTATCTCTGTGATTTAATTGCATAAAAATTCAAAGTTGGAAAATTGCGAAATTTTCGCCAAATTTCCGTTTTTTTCACAAATAAACGCAGGTACTATCAAAGAATTTTTACCATTGTCATGAAGTACAATATGTCACGAGAAAACAATGTCAGAATCACCAGGATCCATTGAAGCGTTCCAGAGTTATAACCTCATAAAGGGACAGTGGTCAGAATTGTAAAAATTGGCCCGGTCATTAACGTGCAATCACCCTTGGGGGTAAAGGGGTTAACCGTGGCATGATGTCTAGCATGATCTTTTGGTCTACTTCACTTTGTCAAGCAGGTCCTATTAAAGTGATTTCTTGATTGAGAACAGGTGTGGCAGTAATTAGGCCTGCGTGTTTCTAAATAATTTGAAGTCCGCTTCCCAAAGATGCAATAAACAGTTAATTTTTGTTTTAAGGCCGGGGGGGGGGGGGGGGGACACTTTTTTCACACAGGGCTCTGTAGGTTTGGATTTATTTTCCCTTAATAAAAACCTTTATTTAGAAACTGTATTTTGTGTTAACATATTCTGTAGAGGGGCTGTATGGGGGGAATATACAGAGGGGCAGTGTATGGAGGGATATTATATGGATGGACAGAGTGAGGGGGATATTTTAGAGAAGGGCAGTGTGTATATGTGGGGGGTATTTTGTAGAGGGGCAGTGTGGGGTAGGATGTATTGACGACGGTTTTGGCACTGCATTCATGTATTGACGCCTTATCTGAGCACGTTTGCTCATCACTAGTACCAACCACCGAGGACTGTCAATTCTTAATATCTTTCTATCTACTGGTAAACAAGGTACAAACAGTTTTTTTTTATTGAAGCCTTGGTGTCTATTACATATGTCATATGTGCTAAATGTTTTTATTCCGACAATAACCGTTCTGACATAGACACCCATACTTTGGTCTCATCCATGTAGCTTGCGGCTTCCTGAAGTTGGTAATGTGTATATGCAGTGTGATTTGGGACCTTGCTCACTGTATCCATTCTAAAGATAATTATTACTCAGCACAGTAAACAGGATCTGGTCTGCATGTAAGAAGATTTTGCATTTAGCGTAATGTAAACCAGAAAAGTAAAAACCACAAAGTATATAACATTTTTGTAGATGGATTGTATTTCTGCAATAAACTGGTTCTAATCAACCACATCAAAAACATGTTTTTATTCTGCTTCTTCATTTCCTATTTGACGCATATATTTTCTTCTGGTGGCATCTGGTTTGATACCTTTTATCAACATCCTTCTGTATATATACTGAGCACCAAATTTTTCATAGGCTCCTCTAGCGATTCCCAAAGCACGCTGACCTCTCTAGGAACGGACTCCACAAGATTAGTCATTTCTCCTTTAACCCTTTCTTGCAGCTACCATTTTTCGCTTTTCAAAGAAAGATACCTTCTTTATTTATACTGGACGAGTAGGAATGACACCATTTTGTTTTACTACGTCATGTTCTAAAAAACTGGAAAATAATTCCAAGTGAAGTGAAATGGCAGAAAAAAATCTGCTATAATAATAATTTATTAAAGTAAAAATGATCTAAACAAAGCAAGTGGGCACGGCCCAAATAATAGGAGGGATCAGGAAAGTGCCAGTAAAGCATGTGTAGAGCAAGACAGCTCAAAAGAAAAAAAAGAGCGAAGTATAACAGATGAAATGGATAAAAACAAATATGAAATGTAGAAAATACAACTCGATAAAAGGGTTTTCAAAACCCAGGCTGTGGAGTTGGCAAGCCAAACTTCCAACTACGCAACTTCCCTGACTCCCGACTCCCCAGCACTGGTTACTGAGCATGTACATAAAGTGCAGCACAGATTCATCTCACCTATGACCCAACAGCACTGGTCACTACTGAAAATGTACATTAAGTGTGCAGCACAGATTCATCTCATCTACGACCACACAGCATGGCCTCACTACTGAACATGTACATAAAGTGCAGCACAGATTCATCTCATCTACGACCCAACAGCACTGGTCACTACTGAGCATGTACATAAAGTGCAACAGATTCATCTCATCTACGACCACACAGCATGGCCTCACTACTGAACATGTACATAAAGTGCAGCACAGATTCATCTCATCCATGACCCAACAGCACTGGTCACTACTGAGCATGTACATAAAGTGCAGCACAGATCCATCTCATCTATGACCCAACAGCACTGGTCACTACTGAACATGTACATAAAGTGCAGCACAGATGCATCTCATCTACGACTCCACAGCACTGGTCACTACTGAGCATGTACATAAAGTGCAGCACAGATTCATCTCATCTACGACTCCACAGCACTGGTCACTACTGAGCATGTACATAAAGTGCAGCACAGATTCATCTCATCTATGACCCAACAGCACTGGTCACTACTGAGCATGTACATAAAGTGCAGCACAGATCCATCTCATCTATGACCCAACAGCACTGGTCACTACTGAACATGTACATAAAGTCCAACAGATTCATCTCCTCTACAACCCCACAGCAGTGCCTCACTACTGAACATGTACATAAAGTGCAGCACAGATTCATCTCACCTATGACCCAACAGCACTGGTCACTACTGAAAATGTACATTAAGTGTGCAGCACAGATTCATCTCATCTACGACCACACAGCATGGCCTCACTACTGAACATGTACATAAAGTGCAGCACAGGTTCATCTCATCTACGACCCCACAGCACTGGTCACTACTGAGCATGTACATAAAGTGCAGCACAGATTCATCTCATCTATGACCCAACAGCACTGGTCACTACTGAGCATGTACATAAAGTGCAGGACAGATCCATCTCATCTATGACCCAACAGCACTGGTCACTACTGAACATGTACATAAAGTCCAACAGATTCATCTCCTCTACAACCCCACAGCAGCGCCTCACTACTGAGCATGTACATAAAGTGCAACAGATTCATCTCATCTACAACCCCACAGCACGGCCTCACTACTGAGCATGTACATAAAGTGCAACAGATTCATCTCATCTACAACCCCACAGCACGTCCTCACTACTGAGCATGTACATAAAGTGCAGCACAGATTCATCTCATCTACGACCCCACAGCACTGGTCACTACTGAGCATGGGCATAAAGTGCAACAGATTCATCTCATCTACGATCCCATAGCAGGGCCTCACTACTGAGCATGTACATAAAGTGGAGCACAGATTCATCTCGTCTACGACCGAAGAGCACTGGTCACTACTGAGCATGTACATAAAGTGCAGCACAGATTCATCTCATCTCCGACCCCACAGAACTGGTCACTACTAAGCATGGGCATAAAGTGCAGCACAGATTCATCTCATCTACAGCCCCACAGCATGGCCTCACTACTGAGCATGGACATAAAGTGCAGCACAGATTCATCTCAACTAAAAGCCAAGATCCTTCGATCAGGAGCAAAACAGACATTTATAGGACATTTCATAACTTTCCCAAAGTCCTATGAAAACATTAACAGCATATCCTGCATTGTACTACTGTACCCAATTTATTATATATTTTAGGAGTCTGAGTCGGTCCTGACTCCCGACTCCACAGCCCTGTTCAAAACACTTTAAAAAATGTCAAACCCGAAGGTGAAGCGTGAGTATGCAAGCCAGTCTCGCTGAAAGAGGTAGGATGTTGTTTACACCCAGTAAATATGACCAAACACTGGAGTCTGCCAGTCAGTACCATTACGGCGTTATCAAACTTGTATCGTTTTTTCCCTCCTAAACTAGTCGAGCTTGTTTTTACTTTTTTTTTGTTTGCATGTTGAGCTGATTGTTTTTATCGATACCATTTTGCGTTCTCTGCAATGGTTTGAGTTTGTTGAGTATTTTTCGGCATCTGTAAAATGACAATTCTGATGTTTTCCATGCTTTTTTATTTATCTTTTCAGTTTTTTGACTTTTTGCCATACTGGTTAATAACTTTATATTTTGATAGCTCAAACTTTTACATACACAGGAATGCAATGTTTTGTTTGTTTGTTTTAACAGATTTATTTATGTTTAAATGGGAGGAGAGGAGAGTGTGGTTAGAATTTGTAATATTTTATTTTTTTCATGATTAAAAAAAAAAGAAGAAAAAAATCACTTAAGTTTTACTTAACGTTTCATAGGGGATGTGCACATGTAATCTTCTGCATTAGTATTGAAGTACCGGTAGATGGATCCAATCACGGCCTCCTATGAAGCCTAGCTGTGACAGGGCTTCACAGGATCACAAACATGGCAGCTTCGGGGGCCTTCATCAGACCTATGGCCACATGTAGGGACCCCACAATAACCTGGCAGGAGGGCCAATGGGTGCTACTCCAGGAATAGCGTGCCCTAAATGCTGCTGTCAAAACAGCAAAACGAGGCAGAGCTTCTTACCTGCCTAGGCCTCTAAACAAATGCACTATCAGGATGCAGTGGACCCATGTGGTTAAGATGGAGACTACACAGGTGCAGCATAACCGATGAGGCAGCCACTCTCAACCTACCAAACTAATGGAGGGGGTGGCTGCTTGGCACAATGCTACACATAAAAGACTTGTATGTGGCGCTGTTCACACAATGGAGATGCACAGCATCCAGGCAAGCCTAGTAGTGACACCCTTCTATTAGATCAGGCGGGCCTGCCCAGCGCTATCCAAATGCACCCCATGTGAACAGACACCACAGTTTACAAGACAGAAATGGGCCCAACTGCACCCCTGAAAAAATGCAAAAAACACAAAAAAATATAATTTTTTTTTGTGAGGTATTAGTTTATACTTTGGCCAAAATACGCAAGCTCGTAACCCGCGTCAAGGGTCCCCACGCTTACGAGTCCTAATTCTAAACAGCAAGAGCACAAGAAGAGGATTCAGAGATCCTCCAAAAAAATAGAAAAAACAGCAAAACGAGGCAGAGCTTCTTACCTGCCTAGGCCTCTAAACAAATGCACTATCAGGATGCAGTGGACCCATGTGGTTAAGATGGAGACTACACAGGTGTGTGAACAGCGCCACATACAAGTCTTTTATGTGTAGCATTGTGCCAAGCAGCCACCCCCTCCATTAGTTTGGTAGGTTGAGAGTGGCTGCCTCATCGGTTATGCTGCACCTGTGTAGTCTCCATCTTAACCACATGGGTCCACTGCATCCTGATAGTGCATTTGTTTAGAGGCCTAGGCAGGTAAGAAGCTCTGCCTCGTTTTGCTGTTTTTTCTATTTTTTTGGAGGATCTCTGAATCCTCTTCTTGTGCTCTTGCTGTTTAGAATTATGACTCGTAAGCGTGGGGACCCTTGACGCGGGTTACGAGCTTGCGTATTTTGGCCAAAGTATAAACTAATACCTCACAAAAAAAATTTATATTTTTTTGTGTTTTTTGCATTTTTTCGGGGTGCAGTTGGGCCCATTTCTGTCTTGTAAACTGTGGTGTCTGTTCACATGGGGTGCATTTGGATAGCGCTGGGCAGGCCCGCCTGATCTAATAGAAGGGTGTCACTACTAGGCTTGCCTGGATGCTGTGCATCTCCATTGTGTGAACAGCGCCATATACAAGTCTTTTATGTGTAGCAATGTGCCAAGCAGCCACCCCCTCCATTAGTTTGGTAGGTTGAGAGTGGCTGCCTCATCGGTTATGCCGCACCTGTGTAGTCTCCATCTTAACCACATGGGTCCTCTGCATCCTGATAGTGCATTTGTTTAGAGGCCTAGGCAGGTAAGAAGCTCTGCCTCGTTTTGCTGTTTTTTCTATTTTTTGGAGGATCTCTGAATCCTCTTCTTGTGCTCTTGCTAAATGCTGCTGTCAAAGATTTTCAGCAGCAATCAAAGTTTCTTACACGCAGATTCCAGCTGAATCCCTCTTTCAATTTTTCAATAGGGTGCTACTTTTCCTAAAACATAATAGCCTGTCAGGTGCATGCACTAGATCAGAGTTGTCAAATCCCAAGACAGAAACAAACGGAAACTTGTAAAAATGAACTGGAGTATGAGTTGGTATTCATGCAAATTAGGAGCATGTTCACACTGGCCATTAAACAGACAAAACCCAAGACAGAAGCAAAATGGACATATATCCTGCTGTAATAATTAAGGTTTCTGCATTTAGTGCAGGTAAGGGTGCGGCCTCCTTTTTTTTTGAGCTGGACATGACATTTATTTGCTGGGTATTCATTCGGGACCGTTTATGGGTCTGGAGATTGGTATAATGATTTGTCTCCCCCAAGAGCTGTGAGGGTTGGAGCGATGTCTTCCCTCGTATCTGATTTATAGCACAGACATTATTACAATAATTTTCCCATTCAAACAACTCATACAATCATTTATCTCCTAAGCAATTATTACACATTTCCTCCACAGTAAAACCGTTATTAAATGTCTGAGCGAAAGCAGCAATGATGGTGTAACTGGTGATTAATGCTGATCTGTCAGGTAAGGGTGCTGCTGAGCTCAGGCTATGTACAGTGCTGGGCAAAAGTTTAAGACGGGTGGAAAAATGCTGCAAAGTAAGAATAATCCCCCAAAAAAGAAGTGTTTATACTTATACTGTTAAGTGAACGAACAAAAGGGAAAGCTAAATTGAATCAATATTTGATGAGGCTTCCTTTTATCTTCAGAAAAGCATCAACTATAGTCAGTGCTGTGCAGTTAGTTTCTTTGTCATATGCTACATGTGGACAAAGCAGTTTAAGCCCCTTTCACACATCCTGAAAACCCAGTACTGGAGCTATCTGTGTGCACTGTCTGTGTGACATGTGCTGGGATAGAAAGCAGAATAGAAACCACAGACATTTAGGTGTTGGATGTTCCGTGTGTAGTTTACTGTACATGTATGTAGCCAAATATTTTTTTAAAAAAAGACATGGGGTCCCCCCTTGTCTTGCTAACCAGCCAAGGTAAAGCAGGCAGCTGATATTATCCGGCTGGGAGGGTAGCTAGTTATTGGTCCCTTCCCAGCCTAAAAATAACAACCTGCAGGTTTCCAGAGTTAATCAGATTAGATGCACAAATTCTGTCTCTTTGCCCGGCTCTTCCCGATTGCCCTGGTACAATGGTGTATGACTTCTGATTTGAAATGGTTTTCCACAACATCACATTTTTCAGGGAATTTTGCTTTTCTTCACCCAGTTTTAGACCTCCTGTTTCAGCCTTCATGTGAAAATGATCATTCTCACGTGTTCAGTATAATAGATTCCTCATACATCTGATTATAATCTTGCACAATTCCTGACTTTGTTCTAGTGTACCTAGAAGAGCCGATGCTTTTTTGAAAGTTAAAAGATGATGGCACCAAATATTATTGTTGTGTGCACCAATCGCCGTTTACCTTTTGGGGAACAAGGGGGCAGGAACGCTGTTTTTCTAGAGGTTTTGTGAAAAATGATCAGTAATCCGTCCCTCCACATTTGGGTGTGTGTAGATTTCTCTTCAGTTAAGTCTATAAGAGGTACAGAAACTGCGGAATAAGCCTGTACCCTTATTGCTAAGACTGAATATCTAGTACTTATCGTGCAAGAGGGTTAGACCATCACTGGGATATCATGTACCAGGGATGGAGGACCCACAATCTTCTGAAATAACTGGAAACCAATTGTTACGGTCACGGTGTTGTGTCTCTTTAATGAATGTGGAA
Organism: Ranitomeya imitator; assembly: GCF_032444005.1. Classification (NCBI taxonomy): domain Eukaryota; kingdom Metazoa; phylum Chordata; class Amphibia; order Anura; family Dendrobatidae; genus Ranitomeya; species Ranitomeya imitator. The sequence goes on along the minus strand of NC_091287.1, from coordinate 470,995,589 downwards.
ATGGACAGGAAAGAAGTTGGACAAGAAAACTATTGATTTCCTTGGAAATCCTCTCACAAAGCTAAATAACATTATCGAGCAGTGTCAGACTGTAACATTGGATTTGGTCCCTCCAGAAGACCTGTGTCTGAGGACCCAACTTTCACCTATACAAAACCAATGCAATATCATTTGATCAGTACTAATTTTCATCAATCACTATATTTTACGGTATTGCTTTAAGAATGTTTGGATTTGGCTCTGCAGGAATAAGTCATCCGTGTCATTTGTTCAGAGAACCCCTGGAGAATAGGTTGGTACACATGCAATGTGTAGGAGCATGTTCACACTGACCATTTAACAGACAAAACCTAAGATCGATACAAAATGAACATATACCTATATAAGTAAGTAAAAGCAATAGTGCATATAAGTAACATCGGTAAACACTGTTTTAGATCAATAATAGGATAAATGCCATCCCACCAGTGTTGGGACGGTCCTAATCTTGACTATTAAAACTTTACCATGTTTCCAAAATGATCTGAATATGAATAAGGGTCGAGCAGGAATGGGGCGCGAATATGGACACCCAGTTCTAGGAAGCTATATAAATGTAATGCTCAGCTCAAAGAAAGGGAGAACACACTGTTGTGTGCACTGAGGGCTAGAGCCAAAACCGAAATAAATAAACTGAAGTATAAGTTGGCATACATGCAATGAGTAATGGCCAGTGTGAACGTGCTTCTACACGTTGCATGTATACTAGCCTATACTCCAGTTCATAGAGTTTCACAGTGCCCCTATTGGCACCCCTGGGTGTTTTCACCTACTACTATATCCTTTCCATGGCTCCCTTTGAGTACAATACCCCCGCCACATAAAGTACTGTAGATTGTAAGCTTGCGAGCAGGGCCCTCATTCCTCCTGGTATCTATTTTGAACTGTGATTTTGTTCCGCTGTAATGTCTATTGTCTGTACAAATCCCCTCTATAATTTGTAAAGCGCTGCGGAATATGTTAGCGCTATATAAATAAAATTATTATATTATTATTAAGTACGAAACCCACACAGTGAATTCTTCCACAAAATCACATTATTATGACCCCAGCAAAGTTTAATGCCCCAACAACATTATGGCGTCCCCACAGCCTTCCAATACAAAATTTGATGGCCCACACCTCCCCTATATACAGCATGATGTCCCCACAGCCCTCGTATACAAAGTATGATGGCCCACAGCTCCCCTATACACAGCATGATGTCGCCACAGCCCTCGTATCCAAAGTATGATGGCCCACACCTCCCCTATATACAGCATGATGTCGCCACAGCCCTCGTATCCAAAGTATGATGGCCCACACCTCCTCTACATACAGCATGATGTCGCCACAGCCCTCGTATCCAAAGTATGATGGCCTACACCTCCCCTATACACAGCATGATGTCGCCACAGCCCTCGTATCCAAAGTATGATGGCCCACAGCTCCCCTATATACAGCATGATGTCGCCACAGCCCTCATATCCAAAGTATGATGGCCCACACCTCCCCTATATACAGCATGATGTCGCCACAGCCCTCGTATCCAAAGTATGATGGCCCACAGCTCTCCTATACACAACATGATGTCCCCACAACCCTCGTATCCAAAGTATGATGGCCCACAGCTCTCCTATACACAGCATGATGTCGCCACAGCCCTCATATCCAAAGTATGATGGCCCACACCTCCCCTATATACAGCATGATGTCGCCACAGCCCTCGTATCCAAAGTATGATGGCCCACAGCTCTCCTATACACAACATGATGTCCCCACAACCCTCGTATCCAAAGTATGATGGCCCACAGCTCTCCTATACACAGCATGATGTCGCCACAGCCCTCATATCCAAAGTATGATGGCCCACACCTCCCCTATATACAGCATGATGTCGCCACAGCCCTCGTATCCAAAGTATGATGGCCCACACCTCCCCTACATACAGCATGATGTCGCCACAGCCCTCGTATCCAAAGTATGATGGCCCACACCTCCCCTACATACAGCATGATGTCGCCACAGCCCTCGTATCCAAAGTATGATGGCCCACACCTCCCCTACATACAGCATGATGTCGCCACAGCCCTCATATCCAAAGTATGATGGCCCACAGCTCTCCTATACACAACATGATGTCCCCACAACCCTCGTATACAAAGTATGATGGCCCACAGCTCCCCTATATACAGTAAGATGTCTGACACAACCCTGTATACAGTCATGGCCAAAAGTGTTGGCACTAGTGATGAGCGAGTGTACTCGCTCGGGTTTTCCTGTGCACGCTCGAGTGGTCTCCGAGTAATTGTAAGTGCTGGGAGATTTAGTTTTTGTGACCTCAGCTGAATGATTTACGGTTGCTAGACATTCTGAACACGTGGGAATTCCCTAGCAACCAGGCAACCCCCACATGTACTCAGGCTGGCTAGTAGCCGTAAATCATTCAGCTGAGGTGGCAAAAACGAAATCTCTGAACACTTAAAAATACTCGGAGACCACCCGAGCAACGAGTATACTCCCTCATACCTAGTTGGCACCCTTGAAATTATTCCAGAAAATGAAGCATTTCTCCCAGAATATTATTGCAACTACACATGTTTTGTTATCCACATGCTTTCCATTGTGTATATTGGACCAACACAAAAAAGGCAAATTGGACATAATCTCACACAAAAGCCCCAAAATGGACTTACTCCTGATATAAATAGAAATGCCATATTCTAAAGTACAAGGGATCTAGGTATATGCATAGACCTGGAACTGTTTGTCTGCATTCAGCCTTATGCCTTTAGTACCATATATACTGACAGTGGGCCTTGATACTTGGGAATTAGGCGTGTTAATAAGGATATTTGTAGATTATTCTTGCATGGATACAGTACTAACCTCCACACACATATGCCACCATATACCCATAGCCTAATAACACCAGGTCCGATATACTGATGTGATGGCAGTTTTCAGACCTTTAGTATTATTTACTTAACACATGGAAAGGGTTAATGCTCTGGAATAGACTCAGTATGAATTCTGCACATGTGGATGTCATTCTATGTCTGAAGTGAAATACAATAAGTCTACTTTCCCAGGTATGCGGTGTCCCCAGAGGTATTCCCTGCTTTGTGGCTTATTCTTATTTGTATGTTCTTAATATAATATTTAATAAATGTTTATTTTTTATTGGAACACATCTCTTCTTGTCTGTGCGTACACAGGAGGAGCACACAGACACCATTAGTATATGTAGTTTGAATTGCTATGAATCACTGTTGGACAAACATTGAATACCCATAGCTGTGCACATTGTGAGGCTACTACAGCGCCTATAGTATCAGCACACCACAGATGAGGCCACCAAAACTCCCCTATATACAGTGTGAGGCACCACATCTTTTCAATGTACAGTATGGGGCCACTACAACTCTTCTATATACAGTATGAGATCCCCACAACTCTCCTATATACAGTATGTGGCACCACAGCTTCTCTCTACACAGTATTAGTCCTCATATATCTCCATTGTACAGTATGGTCCCACCACAACTCTCCTATATACAGTATGAGGTCCCCACAATTCCCTTATATACAGTATGCGGCACCACAGCTTCTCTCTACACAGTATTAGTCCTCACATTTCTCCATTGTACAGTATGAGGTCCCCACAACTCCACTATATACAGTATGAGGTCGCCACAACTCCCCTATATACAGTATGTGGCACCCCACCTTCTCTCTACACAGTATTAGTCCTCACATCTCTCCATTGTACAGTATGGGGCCACCACAACTCCCCTATATACAGTATGAGGTCACCACAGCTTCTCTCTACACAGTATTAGGCCCCACATTTCTCCAGTGTACAGTATGAGGCCACCACAACTCCCCTATATACAGTATGTGGCACCACATATTGGATCAAACTCAGGCACACAGCAATTTTTGTTATTTATTTTTATTCTCCTTGGACGCTCTTTCGGAGGGGAAAAAAATGGACATGTGCACGGCCCCTTAGACCTAATGTTGTTTCAAATGTGATCTGATGTTTTGTTGGATCACACTCAGACCTAAGGCTATGTTCACATTTGCGTTGTGCGGTGCAGCGTCGACGACGCAACGCACAACGCAAATGTAAACGCTTGCACAACGCAGCATTTTGTGACACATGCCTTCACTTTTGCATGCTTTTTGGCGCAGAAAAAACTGCATCATGCAGCGTCCTCTGCACCCTGACGCTTGCGCCACAGTGACGCATGCGTCACAAAAAGCAAGAGCAACGCATGTCCATGCGCCCCCATGTTAAATAAAGGGGCGCATGATGCATGCGTCGCCGCGGCTGCGCCCGACGCTACGCTAGTGTGAACGTAGCCTAAGATACTCATCTGCACCTTCTCTTATTCTGAGCCTTCTAAGAATGGTCTTCAAAACCCCTTTGATTCAGTGTTATATCAGAGTATAGCATCTTCATTAAAGTGTAGCCTAACACTTTCCTTCAATGTTCGCTATTTTCTCTACTAATTTTTTTTTCGCTCTACATTCTGTAAGTGCTAAAAAGTGAGGTCTCGCTGAAACCCCTCCTGTAGTCTCACAGATAAGTCTTTGATGACCAAAGTGCACACAAACAGAACCACGTTAATGGATTCTTGCTTTATTTTGAAAGCCCCTACATCTTGGTGATGGCCCTTCAGGGTTCTATTTGTAAAACGCATCTTCACTTTTCTCAGAAGTCTCCGAAGGCTGCCCGGATTCTCTTATTTCTTTTTTTCATGACATTTTATGTTCTGAAATGATGGGATTTTGCTGAGGGACTCGTATAACCTCCTGTCTTATTTTTATGTCTGATAACCTAGTTTCCAACTGGTTTGTTTTATATGTTCATTTCCAAGTGGCCAGATAGAGCTTACATTTGTAGAATATATGGTGAACTTACATTTTAATAATTCTTCTTGACTATGTGTTAGTTTCTACCTTATTTTGTGAAACGGGCTGCATGAGTAACATTCTTATTTGTTTCTGGTGTCTCATTTACCAAAGTTCTAGGTTAGTGAAGCGTCCGTTCCTGCTACTGTGAACAGCAGTGGATTTTATCTGCGCAAATCCACAGCTATCCTAATAATTACATTTATTGGTGTTCTGCCCCTCACCAAAAGGTGTTTTTATATGAATATATAATTGAGTTTCTCAAAACGCTTGTGATCTTGGCCCATAATCAGTGCTGTAATGGAAGGGGCTGGTGGAAGGCTCGGTTCAATAATGAAGCCTGACTCCTCTCTATAGACTCGTGCCCAAGTGAGCGGAGCTGCCAGGACTTTGGACCAGGCTGCTGTCTTCAAAAAATTGAAGTATATATTATTACCAAGTTGTATAAATTGCTGCTTTAGCCACATTTAAGGATATTTTCTTTCACAGCTGGATTCCCTTAATACTTGAAACAACAATGTCACTTTTTCATTTATCAGTAGAATCAATAAGGCCTGCCCTAAATACCCAGAAGTAGACCTGCCCTAAATACCCAGAAGTAGGCCTGCCCTAAATACCCAGAAGTAGGCCTGCCCTAAACACCCAGAAGTAGGCCTGCCCTAAATGCTCAGAAGTAGGCCTGCTCTAAATACCCAGAAGTAGGCCTGCCCTAAATACCCAGAAGTAGGCCTGCCCTAAATACCCAGAAGTAGGCCTGCCCTAAATACCCAGAAGTAGGCCTGCCCTAAATACCCAGAAGTAGGCCTGCCCTAAATACCCAGAAGTAGGCCTGCCCTAAATACCCAGAAGTAGGCCTGCCTCAAGAACCTAGAAGCCTGCCCCAAATACCCAGAAGTAGGCCTACCCTAAGTACCCAGAAGTAGGCCTGCCCTAAATACCCAGAATAAGGCCTGCCATAAATACCCAGATTAAGGCCTGCCCTAAATACCCAGAAGTAGGCATGCCCTAAATGCCCAGAATTAGGTCTGCCCTAAATACCCTGAATGAGGCCTGCCCTAATTGCCCAGAATGAGGCCTCCCTTAAATACCCGGAATGAGGTCTGCCTTAAATACCTGGAATGAGGCCTGCCCTAAATACCCAGTTCCCAGATATTTGAAATATCCTCATACCCCCTGATAGGGATTCTAAGGAGCCAAGGATCCAATTGATTGAGCCCCTATTTGTTCACACAGTTACTAAGCAGGAGATGCTCCTCATCGCCATTGTAGGTTGAGGCCAAATGGAAGACAGTACTACCCTCCCTTTTTAGGAGGAATGGAGTGAGGCATTGACCGCCCCACAATTTGTCATCGGCAATTTATAACAAGCTAGTCCAAATATTATATAGTTCATCAATGCTACCTGACCCCTAGCAGGTTGAATAAAAGGGTAGATCCACCACTGAAGATCCCAATAGGTGTGGAGAAGAGGAGGCAGATTTTATACACCTGACTTGGTCTTCCTCGTCTATTGCAGACTTTTGAAAATCAGTCATAGCTATCCTCATTGAAATAATACAACCCCCTGTATTACTTTGCCCTAAGGTGTGTTTGTTATGAAGCCTTGATGAGGGAAACATTGTTTTTTTGCTCACAAGGCTTTCACCATGAGATTGATGGGTAGAAGATCCCTGAAAATTTCACTCTGGGTCACTATGGTAAATACTGCAGCTTCCTATGAGAGAGTGCAGCATATAAAAATATTCATTGTCCTCAAAAATTTGAGAAGATAAGGAAGCCTTGGTTTGATTCCCCGTTGACTCTCATTAGTCCCCAGGGGATGAGGGGGCGTCTTGTGCTTTTGGTTAAGATTAGAGTTGATCGAATAGCTTTGGATAAACCCTATTATTATTAAACAAACGTTAATGTGTTAGATAAATTGTCTTCTACAAAGTCCAAGGTTATCCATAAGTTTGGGGGAGTAGAGAATGAATGTTCAGCCAACAGATGGCTAATGTAGAAGTATGAGCATGAGGTCTTTATGAAATATTCCATTCTCCCATGTAGTGGGATCCAATGTACGGTACTATAGAATACATCATGTGAAGATGATGAAAGAATCTTCCTCCATAGAGTTCTCCAGACTTCAGAGAGAATCCCACACCCCGTCAGGAATGCACTTCACAGCAGATTCCTCACCTTACTAGCCCATAAAATGACCTTACTAATATTTTTCTTTTAAGAAAGGACATGCTGCTCCTATGAGGAGAATGAAGGATAGTGTGCTTACTATACAGAGACATAACTTGTTTTATGTTGATGATCTTCAGGCTGTTTATACTGGATCAGCACATCATGGCCGTGTTGTATGACTTCTACAGGTCCAATTACACTGCAAGATTACCATGAACAAGCATTTTTAGGAAAGCTGGTTGTCATTATAATTGTACAGTATAAAAAACTGACAATCACCCAGCAAACGAGCAAAACACTTGTTCATCGAGTGAAACGATCTTTTTGATCATCAGTCTCGGCAACGCATCATCATGTGTATACAGGACCTGTCGAGAAAAATGGCAGCCCATGCATACAGAAGGATCTATGTTGTGAATTCTGTGGCTGAATTCACTCCTGTGGTCACAAGTGGTACTGCAGCTTCTGAGCTTCCTCCCTCAGGTGTTCTGGTGAGCTCGTTGGCTGCTTTGTTATTTAACCCCACCTGATTCTGTCTTCCTTGCTCCTTGTCAATGTTCCAGTGTTGGATCTGAGCTTCTGGATCTTTCCTGTTGCCTGCTGCTCTGCTTAGATAAGTGCTTCTTGCTTTTGTTGCTGTTTTTTCTGTCCAGCTTGTCTATTCGTTTTGCTGGAAGCTCTGAGACGCAAAGGGTGTACCGCCGTGCCGTTAGTTTGGCACGGTGGGTCTTTTTGCCCCCTTTGCGTGGTTTTTTGCTTTAGGGTTTTTTGTAGACTGCAAAGTTCTCTTTGCTATCCTCGCTCTATCTAGAATATCGGGCCTCACTTTGCTGAATCTATTTCATCCCTACGTTTTGTCTTTTCATCTTGCTAACAGTCATTATATGTGGGGGGCTGCCTTTCCCTTTGGGGTATTTCTCTGAGGCAAGTCAGGCTTGTATTTCTGTCTTCAGGCTAGTCAGTTCCTCAGGCTGTGCCGAGTTGCATAGGTAGTGTCAGGCGCAATCCACAGCTGCCTTTAGTTGTGTTTAGGATAGGTTCAGGTATTGCGGTCTACAGAGATTCCACGTCTCAGAGCTCGTTCTATTGTTTTTGGGTTATTGTCAGATCACTGCATGTGCTCTGACTGCTGGCACACTGTGTTACTAGATTGCCTACATAACAGTACAAGGAGCCAACTAATGATTCTCAATAGAGAATCACTCGTACAAAAGCCGGCAGCGCTTTGGACCGAGCGGACATGTGCTGCATCCAAAGCGCTGCCGATTCCTGACCGTGGAACCATACCCTTATACATTAATGTATACTATGTCACATATGCAGTAGACACAGGTGTTTATTATACATGGGCATATTCTACAGTGTATATATATATATATATATATATATATATATATATATATATATATATATATATATTAGCTTTGTCGCCTTTAAAGAAGGGGGGGCCCAAACACATTTCCTGCACAGGGGCCCCAAGCTGTCTGTGTCCGCCCCTGCCAAAAGTAATTGGACAGATTCAATAATTTTAAATAAAATGTTCATTTTTAGTACTTGGTTGAAGACCCTATGTTGGCAATGACTGCCTGAAGTCTTGAACTCATGGACATCACCAGACGCTGTGTTTCCTCCTTTTTGATGCTCTGCCAGGCCTTCACTGCGGTGGTTTTCAGTTGCTGTTTGTTTGTGGACCTTTCTGTCTGAAGTTTAGTCTTTAACAAGTGAAATGCATGCTCAATTGGGTTGAGATCAGGTGACTGACTTGGCCATTCAAGAATATTCCACTTCTTTGCTTTAATAAACTCCTGGGTTGCTTTGGCTTTATGTTTTGGGTCATTATCCATCTGTTGTATGAAACGACGACCAATCAGTTTGGCTGCATTTGGCTGGATCTGAGCACACAGTATGGCGGCTCTGAATACCTCAGAATTCATTCGGCTGCTTCTGTCCGGTGTCATATCATCAATAAACACCAGTGACCCAGTGCCACTGGCAGCCATGCATGCCCAAGCCATCACACTGCCTCCGCCGTGTTTTACAGATGATGTGGTATGCTTTGGATCATGAGCTGTACCACGCCTTCACCATACTTTTCTCTTTCCATCATTCTGGTAGAGGTTGATCTTGGTTTCATCTGTCCAAAGAATGTTCTTCCAGAACTGTGCTGGCTTTTTTAGATTTTTTTTAGCAAAGTCCAGTCTAGCCTTTTTATTCTTGATGCTTATGAGTGGCTTGCACCGTGCAGTGAACCCTCTGTATTTACTTTCATGCAGTCTTCTCTTTATGGTAGATTTGGATATTGATACGCCGACCTCCTGGAGAGTGTTGGTCACTTGGTTGGCTGTTGTGAAGGGGTTTCTCTTCACCATGGAGATTATTCTGTGATCATCCACCACTGTTGTCTTCCGTAGGCGCCCAGGTCTTTTTGCATTGATGAGTTCACCAGTGCTTTCTTTCTTTCTCAGGATGTACCAAACTGTAGATTTTGCCACTCCTAATATTGTAGTAATTTCTCGGATGGGTTTTTTCTGTGTTCGCAGCTTAAGGATGGCTTGTTTCACCTGCATGGAGAGTTCCTTTGACCGCATGTTTACTTCACAGCAAAACCTTCCAAATGCAAGCACCACACCTCAAATCAACTCCAGGACTTTTATCTGCTTAATTGAGAATGACATAACGAAAGGATTGCCCACAACTGTCCATGCAATAGCCTTGGAGGGTGGCACATTTAAGGAGCTGAAACTCCCAAACCCTTCATCCAATTTTAATGTGGATACCCTCAAATGAAAGCTGAAAGTCTGAACTTCAACTGCATCTGAATTGTTTTGTTTAAAATTCATTGTAGTAATGTCTATAACCAAAATTAGAAAAATGTCTGTCCAAATATATATGGACCTAACTGTATACTCACTTTTATCTTGCATTTCAATCACAGCTACACCTGCTACTGCAGTGCACTCCCATTGCCTTTGTGCGCATCCTGGGGAAAACACACAGCGACTGTCGCACGTGACACCAGTCACTGATTCACAATATGTAGCGATTCACACCGCCAAATTGTGTAAAGTACGTGGACATTCAGTGTCTTTTGCAGAATTGTTTTTCTCGGACTGATGATTATCATTAGGAATGATTGCAGGGTGACACTTGCAGTAGCCTCTTATCTTTTCCAAAGTTGCACCTCTTGGCGGTGCTGTAAAATATACACAAGATGCTCCTATTACTTGGCGACCTTAATTGATCTGTTGCCTTTGTGAAGCCCTCTGGGAGGGTTGATGCACGATCAGAGCTAAGCTCAGGCTTGTCTTCCTGTTATCACGGCCTGATGGTTTTGGAGTAACATTTGAGATGGTTTTTTGTGCATTTAATGCAGTGAATCTGTCCGAGTGTTAGTAGTGCTTCTGCATAGTGATGTGGTTTTTACATCTTAAGCAAACAGAGCTGCTCCAGCCAGGACTCCTTCAGATAAAATGCTCCTTAGATACAGGACACATAAAACACAACCTCTAACGTGCCGTGAATTCGATGGTCGAGATCTTTCAGCTGCGCTCCCTTGGTAGAAGGAAAATCAATCCCCTTTCTGCATCTTTCTTCTGTAAGGCAGGGGGGATGTAAAGGCCACCGTCTGATGCATACATGATCATCATGCCAAAACATGGCGGCGTATCCAGGTAAGTACATTATTTGTAGGCATTTACATACCAAACAACCTCTGGAATCATTGATTTTGCATCGGATTAATAAATAATAAAGCAAATATTTTTCTTGATGCATGGGCATGAAAAAGTCTACGCCACAAACCTGAGCACTACCGGTAACTTATAAAGTGGCATTGTTCTACTCTTACATGGAAACAGTTCAAGTATCACTTTAGCAAAGCAAAGTTGTTTCTTTTGGCACATATTATACCATATTTGTCAAAACCACAGCAAGCAGGTCAATTGTGCTGCTCTCAGACTACAGAAACCTGGTGACAGATCCCCTTTAAAGTAATAGATAACTTACATTGAGCATCCAGCATTTTTATTATGGGAAAAGAAGTAAAAAAGTATTTGACTTTGAAGGAGCAAGAATAAGTAAAATGAAATCCTGAGAATGTCAACACGAGGGATTCACCCAATAAAAACAATATTAAATTGTATGAAAGGTCTTATGGATAGTTGAGAAAGAAAAATGATTCTTCACCTTTTAAGACCTTCATATATGGCCAAGTTCACGGTCCAGGTATGAAGAGTGATGTTTGGAGCAGCTTTGGGTCTCCTGACCTGAACCCAAGAATCTCACATGTGCATGTGAGGTTGTTGTGTTTGGGTCGGAAATCACACTCGTCCAGACGCGGACCATGACTATGAACGTGTGAAAATGACCAATAACTGAACTTTCAGAATACTTCAGTGGTGGGCCAAGAAAGTGTTCGTGCAGACTGAGCCATGATCTGACCCCTTCCTCGTTTCGTTGAAGCCCAGAGGAGGACTCGTGATTCCTTCTTAGGCTACTTTCACACTAGCGTTAACTGCAATCCATCACAATGCGTCGTTTTGCAGAAAAAACGCATCCTGCAAAAGTGCTTGCAGGATGCGTTTTTTCCCCATAGACTTGTATTGACGACGCATTGCGACGGATTGCCACACGTCGCATCCGTCGTGCGACGGATGCGTCGTGCTTTGGCGGACCGTCGGGAGCAAAAAACGCTACATGTAACGTTTTTTGCTCCTGACGGACCGCTTTTTCCGACCGCGCATGTGCGGCCGGAACTCCGCCCCCACCTCCCCGCACCTCACAATGGGGCAGCGGATGCGCCGGAAAAATGCATCCGCTGCCTCCGTTGTGCAGTGCGTTAAATGCTAGCGTCGGAATCTCTGCCCGACGCATTGCGACGGGGAGATTCTGACGCTAGTGTGAAAGTAGCCTTAGTTGTGGACACTGTAGAATACAACACCCATCGTAGAACGGCGTCTGGGGGTGTAAGGCTATGTTCACACCTTGCGTCGGGTCCCTGCGGGTTCTCCCGCAGCGGATTTGATAAATCTGCAGGGCAAAACAACTGCGGTTCTCCCTGCAGATTTATCGCGGTTTGTTCCGCGTTTTCCGCTGCGGGTTTCCGCCTATACTATTGATGCTGCATATGCAGCAATATGCAGCATCAATAGTAATGTTAAAAATAATAAAAATTGGTTATACTCACCCTCTGATGTCCGGATCTCCTGGGCGCTGCACCCGGCGGTCCGGTTCCTAAGATTCTGTGGGAGAAGGACCCTTCGTGACGTCACGGTCATGTGACCGCGACGTCACCGCAGGTCCTGTTCGCACAGCAACTCTGACCGGACAGCCGCGTGCAGCGCCCAGGAGCTCCGGACATCAGAGGGTGAGTATAACCAGATTTTTTATTTTTTAACCCCAAATATGGTTCCCAGGGCCTGGAGGAGAGTCTCCTCTCCTCCACCCCGGGTACCACCCGCACATTATCCGCTTACTTCCCGCAACGTGGGCACAGCCCCATGCGGGAAGTAAGCGGTTCAATGTATTCCTATGGGTGCAGAATCGCAGCGATTCTGCACAAAGAAGTGACATGCTGCGGGTTGTAAACCGCTGCGTTCCCGCGCGGTTTTTCCCGCAGCATGTGCACAGCGGTTTGCGGTTTCCATAGGGTTTACATGTTACTGTAAACGCTATGGAAACTGCTGCGGACCCGCAGCATCAAAATCGCGGCGGTTCCGCGGTAAAAACCGCTAAGTGTGAATATAGCCTAAAGGTGAGAAGCCGTATTTGTGCTCTCTGAATATATGTTCATTAGTATACACCCTCAGTCCTGCTGACAGAGCGTGATCCTGACAGTGTGAATATGGCACACTGTCAGGCTATGTTCACACGCTGCGGATTTTGCTGCGGATCCGCAGCATTTCCGCAGCTGCGGGTCCACAGCAGTTTCCCATGCGTTTACAGTACAATATAAACCTATGGGAAACGCAATCCGCAGTGCACATGCTGCGGAAAAAAACGTGTGGAAACGCAGCAGTTTACATTCCGCAGCATGTGAATTCTTTGTGCGGAATCCTCAGCGGTTTTACACCTGCTCCATAATAGAAAACCGCAGGTGTAAAACCGCAGTGGAATCTGCACAAAAACCGCGGTAAATAACTTCACAAATCCGCTGCGGAAAAATCCGCAGACCTCAAGAATACGTGTGCACATAGACAAGGTCTTTTAACAGAAAAAAAGCTGCAGCCAAAACTCAGGTTTTGCTTCCTTTCTTGCTGAGCTTTTCAGGATCCCAAAGTTCAGCTTTGCTTCCACCACGCAGGCATGAACAATACAAGCAGGGCCGCCATCAGGGCATTACAGCCGTGACTGGCGTAAGGGGCCCGGTGAGCAGAGGGGGCCCGCATCGGGCCCCCTCTTACCTGCTCACCGGGCCCCTACCGGCAGCCGCAGGCTGAACCGGGCCCTTAGCGGCAGCCGGCGCTACAGCTGTACGCTATTGACATGCGGGCCCGCGCCCGCAGGTCAATAGTTAACAGCCACCAGCCGCAGCGTGCAGGTCGCCGGCGTCTGACGTCATTGTCAGTCGCCGGCGAGTGCACGGTGCAGCTGCGTGGAGAGAGGAGCGCGGCAGGTAAGTAGAACTTTTTTTTATTTTTATTGATAGCGGCGATCGGGGGGGGGGGGGGGTTTGGTCAGAAGGCTGGACACAGGGGGCAGTAAAGCTGGACACAGAGGGGGCAGAAGGCCGCTGGACACAGGGGGGGCAGAAGGCCGCTGGACACAGGGGGGGCAGAAGGCCGCTGGACACAAGGGGGGCAGAAGGCCGCTGGACACAGGGGGGGCAGAAGGCCGCTGGACACAGGGGGCAGTAAAGCTGGACACAGAGGGGGCAGAAGGCCGCTGGACACAGGGGGGGCAGAAGGCCGCTGGACACAGGGGGGGCAGAAGGCCGCTGGACACAGGGGGGGCAGAAGGCCGCTGGACACGGGGGGCAGAAGGCCGCTGGACACGGGGGGCAGAAGGCCGCTGGACACGGGGGCAGTAAAGCTGGACACAGAGAGGGGGCAGTAAAGCTGGACACAGGGGGGGCAGAAGGCTGGACACGGGGCAGTAAAGCTGGACACAGAGGGGGCAGTAAAGCTGGACACGGGGGCAGAAGGCCGCTGGACACGGGGGGCAGAAGGCTGGACACGGGGGCAGTAAAGCTGGACACAGGGGGGGCAGAAGGCTGGACACAGAGGGGGCAGTAAAGCTGGACACAGAGGGGGCAGTAAAGCTGGACACAGGGGGGCAGAAGGCCGCTGGACACAGTGGGGCAGTAAAGCTGGACACAGGGGGGCAGAAGGCTGGACACAGGGGGGCAGTAAAGCTGGACACAGGGGGGGCAGAAGGCTGGACACAGGAGGGCAGTAAAGCTGGACACGGGGGGGGGGGGGGCAGAAAGCTGGACAGGGGGGGGGCAGAAAGCTGGACACGGGGGGGGGGCAGAAAGCTGGACACATGGGGGGCAGAAAGCTGGACACGGGGCAGAGTGCTGGACAGAGATGGGGCAGAGTGCTGGACAGAGATGGGGCAGAGTGCTGGACAGAGATGGGGCAGAGTGCTGGACAGAGATGGGGCAGAGTGCTGGACTGAGATGGGGCAGAGTGCTGGACTGAGATGGGGCAGAGTGCTGGACTGAGATGGGGCAGAGTGCTGGACTGAGATGGGGCAGAGTGCTGGACTGAGATGGGGCAGAGTGCTGGACAGAGATGGGGCAGAGTGCTGGACAGAGATGGGGCAGAGTGCTGGACAGAGATGGGGCAGAGTGCTGGACAGAGATGGGGCAGAGTGCTGGACAGAGATGGGGCAGAGTGCTGGACAGAGTGCTGTACACAGATGTGGCAGAGTGCTGGACATAAATGGGGCAGGATTGGAGACAGATGGGGCAAGATTGGAGACAGATGGGGCAGGATGGATACGATGGAGACAGATGGGGCAGGATGGGGAGATCATATGGGGCAGAATGGATACTCATGAGGGCAGGATGGGAGAACATATGGCTGGAGCCTGGAATGAGACACACGGGGGCTAGGATGCCGAATATTACCATAGGGGCTAATTAAGGGATATTATTATTGCAGTGATGTATTTATTTTATTTTTTGAGTATACTGTTTTAAATGGGGGGGCGGTCCTGTTACTGTGTAGAGTGATACTATGTTGCCTTCTTCATGTGGTGTAATGTAGAAGTTGGGAAAATTAAGTAATGTGTTCTACAAGCGGAACTCGAGATAACTGTTTTATTTCCTGCAGAGACGAGTCCTGGCTGGATGAAGTGATGGCGGTCTGTGCTGGATGAAAGATGAAGGACTTCACCTAGAGACGTCACTGGTGAGTCAGTGTTACCTATACACTGACACTATACACTGTATACTATATACAGAGGTCCTGTGTACAATGTCACCAGTGATCACTGTATTACCTATATATTATATACAGAGCTCCTGTGTGTAATGTCACCAGTGATCACTGTATTACCTGTACACAGACACTGCTTACTAATTACAGATCTCCTGTGCATAATGGCACTGATGGTGATAGTATTGTGGGTTTTTTTTTTTATTACTGATCAGTATTGTAGTATTCAGTCATTGTTGGTTATATGCGGTCTGGTCATGGTGTAGCGGTGTTTGTTCCTTGTATGTGATATTATTCGGTCACTGTGGTGGTAATATGTCATCTGGTCATAGTGCTGTGGTATTTGTTCCTTGTATGTAGTATTATAGGTCATTTTAAAAATTGAAAAATAAATAAAAATATACCTAAATTGTATTGCATATTTTAACAAATATTTAGTAGGTTACAGTAGAGTAGGGCCCGGCCAAAAGTGTCTACCTTGTTGTGGTGGCGGCTTAAAAAATCTTTTGGCCAAAACAAAAGCTGCCGGCTATATGTGTGATCTGGTGATGGGAACTGTTAATGTGTGATAGGTGAGAAGTGGAGATTTTCCAAGAGAGAGCGGTGGGACTGTGGACAGTTCGTGGGGTGGAGGCGGGGCTGGGGTGGAGCCTGGGCGGAGTTTCAAGGGGGCCCCGAAAATTTTGCCAGTATGGGGCCCCGAAATTTCTAGTGGCAGCCCTGAATACAAGGTGTTAGGAATCTGCAAGCCTTTGTTGCCTAAAAGGTGTTGGCTGCAGAAAAAAATATTAAACATAGTCTTAGAATTCTGAAACTATTGAAGCCAGTAAAAAGTAAAAAAAAAAAAATTATATTTTTTTTAATATAAAAAATAAAAGATTAAATCGCCCCCTTTTGCCCCATTCAAAATAAAACAATTTAAAAAATTAAAAATATCACATATTTGGTAATTCCGTGTTCACAATCTCCCGATTATATCAATGTATAAAAATAATTTAATCCGATCAATAAACTGCATAACGAGAAAAAAAAATCAAAATGCCAGAAAAACTGTTTTTTTGGTTTCCACAACATTGCAATAAAATGCAATAACTCGCAACCAAAAGATCATATCTACACCAAAATGGTATCAATAGAAACACCGACTCGGCGCGCAAAAAATAAGGCTTCACCCAGCCCCAGATCATGAAAAATGGAGACGCAACAGGTCTCAGAAAATGGCCCCATTTTTTATTTTTGACAACTTAAATCAAGAACCTTTTTATACTTTTCCAATTTTTTGTCTTTTGTAGAGAATCAGTTTTCGATGTAGATTGGTATCAGCCGTCTATTGTCCGGGCATGAAGGATATTTGTGTAGTAATGAATGGACGCAGTATGGCTGTAGGATGAAGGCCTGGATATCACACTGGATAGACTGTATAAGGGGATTATACTGACATAGTTCCTTTTCCTGGACAATCATCTTATGTAATCACTATTTGCTCTGTGAACTGAATCTTGTGCGACAGAGTCACAGTGTACGAGGGAGAGATGTGTCGCTGAGCATGTTGGCGTCAGTGGTATGAAGCCAGGATATGTTTCCTCCAGCACACTAAGTGTTGGGATAGGTAAAGTAAGATGCATACATGGGCTGGTTTTATGTGAGCGCTCATAGAGTGGGCGGGAGAGTGCTCACCATATCTCTTCCTGCAGCTGACACCGGCAGGTGTACTAGCAGGACCTGCGGTGATGTAGCAATCATGTGATCATCACATGGTACTGGTTAACACTAGAAGTCCCAGAGCGGTGTCATTTAACATTTCTACCTTTGGAACCTTTGGAGCTTGAAATTTCTGGGACTTCTAGTGTTAAATACCTGGACATGTGAGACAGTCTGGGTGGTGTCTTGGGAGAGGAAGTACTCCCACGTAGCTCCAAAGAGGATCGGAGGACATTGCCTGGTGCCTGCAGGTTGAGACCTACAGAGGAAAGGACGCTGTTACCCTTGATTTGTTTTGGTGTTTTTTTCCCTTAAGAAAGGCTCTGTTTTGTTTTGTGAACCCTGCCTTGGTCTATGCTGACTCCAGTAAACCAGCAGGTGCTTCACCACCAAAGTGTTCCGTGTATACCTGAAGAAGCAGCTAAGCGTGTCAACCCCTCACACTTGTTAGAGCAGAATTCTTGCTAAGAAGATTGTTCATTTTGGGGCCTGAATTAATAGTGCGGTCAATGAAGACCAGTGTCATCACTGTCAATTACATAGAATGTGGTGAAGATAATGAACAAGTAAAGCCCTGAAAATCCTGATATTTACAGACCAGATTAGAAAAAGTTTACATGACTATGAAAATGGAATATTTTCCATATTTTTGTTAATGCAAGAGAATCAGGGAGGGTTATAGCAAATCTTTCACTTTGTTCTTACAATGAGATTTTTAGACCTAATGAGACTAGTGTACTTACAGTATGTTAAAAATCTATGTTAAAACTGCTGCATGATCCTCATTTTACAATGAGCATTTTATGAGTCCAGCTATAAAGTGAAAGAGCTCACGAGTCCAAGGGAATTCAATCTCTGCCCACCCAGTCTGGCTGCAGCAGCTTGTACCGAGCATCGCGAGGTCCTTGCAGCAGCAGGGAGGAGGGACACTGAGGAGCTGTCTGTCAGATTAGGTGGCACAGATTCATTTAAACTATAAAAAAAATGTGTTTTCAGCCATTCTGACATGGATTAAAGTAAGTTACACCAGCCTTCAGGTTTGACTTCTGATAATGTATGCACCTTGTTTTGTAAAATCTGCTATGGATCATATTTTTTCAATTGGCTAACACGGTAAAAAAAAACTTTTTTCCTGTTTACTTTAAAAGATAAAGAAAAAAACCTCCTGGTTGGCTGGTGGACAAAAAATATCGAACAGATGAAATTGCCAGATAAAGGTCATAAGAGGCGCTTCAGAAAAAAAATGTGAGTGGGTGGGTTTCCTGAATTGTCTTCGGTGTGAAAAACTCGAGGGGTTCAACCGAGCTTTAAAGACGTCATGTGCACATACCCTTAAGGTACCGTCACACTGAACGATAACGATAGCGATCCGTGACGTTGCAGCGTCCTGGCTAGCGATATCGTTGAGTTTGACAGGCAGCAGCGATCAGGATACTGCTGTGCCATCGTTGGTCGCTGCAGAAAGTCCAGAACTTTATTTCGTCGCTGGACTCCTGCAGACATCGCTGAATTGGCGTGTGTGACGCCAATTCAGCGATGTCGTCACTGGTAACCAGGGTAAACATCGGGTTACTAAGCGCAGTGCCGCGCTTAGTAACCCGATGTTTACCCTGGTTACCAGCGTAAACATAAAAAAAAAAAAAACACTACATGCTTACATTCCGGTGTCTGTCCCCCAGCGCTGTGCTTCTCTGCACTGTGTAAGCGCCGGCCGGAAAGCAGAGCACAGTGGTGACGTCACCGCTGTGCTTTCCAGCTGGCGCTCACAGCCAGTGCAGAGAAGCACAGCGCCGGGGGAAAGACACCGGAATGTAAGCATGTAGTGTTTTTTTTTTTTTTTTTTTTTTTTACGTTTACGCTGGTAACCAGCGTAAACATCGGGTTACTGAGCACGGCCCTGCGCTTAGTAACCCGATGTTTACCCTGGTTACCAGGGGACTTCGCATAGTTGGTCGCTGGAGAGCTGTCTGTGTGACAGCTCTCCAGCGACCACACAGTGACGCTGCAGCGATCGGGATCGTTGTCTAGATCGCTGCAGCGTCGCTAAATGTGACAGTACCTTTAGGTAGAATCATATCTAGGGGGACAGTCTGGGCATGTGCCCCGAGTGCAGTTGGCAGGGGGAGTGTTGTTGGGCCGCCTAATGCATTCTGCCGGCCCCCAGGACTGCGAGTCTGCTGTTCTCTGAGCTGGCCGTCAAGTTGACACCCAACTCAAGAGAAGCTGTAGCGCGCTGCCACCCAAAGATCAATTGATACTCATGTCTTACAGACTCAGGTACGATTGAGGCTCTCACCACCGGGTCAGAGCAACGTCAGCAGTGTGATTAGGTCATGTGATCAGAGGTGTATCTAGATTTTCTTGCACCCAGGGCAAGAATTCAGTTTGGCGCCCCCCACCCACTCCCCCAAGTCAGAGCAAACAATTACCTTGTGGTTCTGTATCTGGTAATTGACGCTAAGTGCCCCACCATTATCAAAGCTCCCATAAACCTAGGAGGGTGACAGAGTATTCTAGGGAGACAAACAAGACATCCATAGACTCTACGCCACATTCTGCATCGAGGATATTTCTATATAGTCACTTGTCTGAGCAGGAATATACACTTAGATGCTGCATGACCTTGTATTTGGAAAGCTGATGGGCTGGCAAATGGTAAATGTGGGCTACACACTAATTTGTAGGTACAAGTAGCAGTGACTTTGAGTTCTGGCGTATTGGATAACACGTGATAGATTATTTTGCTTTTTTGGGGGGACAGTTGTAGTTGGGGTCCGAATCTTCATAAAATGTTCAAAACAATGCGAAGATGTAATTTTACATGACAAACAGCATCAGAAACACATAAATACTGTATATAACATGCGCGCACACCAGAATCAAAGCATTCTCTCATGTACCGTTTGGTTTTTCCTATGTAGTTTTTATCTTAATCTTCATATTTCCATACATAATAGATGAACCACAAAGCCTGGCGACACCAGTGGGTTTCGCCAATTTTTATCAAGTTTGTATGGGGCCTTAACTGTGACCTCATCTTTAATGTTGTTAGAGTCCTTGTGATAAAGCTGTGACACTGATCTTAAAGGGGTTGTCTGGCTCGTTGACTTCCATCCGGATGACGTTGCACCATTGGCCAGTATTGTAGACTTCTCCTTTTCTAATGATTGAAACTTTTTGATCTTTGATTCGTCCTCACAGCAATGTATTGACAGCCCTTTTAATATCGGCCATCCTCTTAATATGCCAGATTGGATGGTATAGCGCTGGTTTTGTACGATACGTTCTCCTCGTGTTTGCGTGGGTTTTCTCAGGGTTCTGTAGTTTCCTCACACACTCCAAAGCCATACAGATAGGGGATTTAGATTGTGAGTGCAGTGATGGAGGTCTGTATAGTGCTGTGGAAGTGATGGCGCTATATAAGTGAGAATAACAAATAACATGTAGAGGTGGTCTGCAACCATTAGCATTCCAAGTCTTTTAAAAGCACAGCTCCCAGCATGCCCTGATGGACGGCGCTCACAGCAGCTGGCGGTGTCCGCGGGTAACAGGCCGCCTCACTCATTCCATCAGTAATGGATGACCTGCGGTCTGTCTCCACCAGAGGGGCGCACCTGTTCCCTTCTCTCAGGTCCTCCATAACTAGAGTCAGCTGAAAACACAAGTCATTCATGGAAAATAAACTGAAGGGAGCGAGCGGGAACATTCCTGTCATAGCAGACGTGGTTCATGGATCCTCTCCAGGAAATATCTGCCTGTTCTGCTGTAGTACAGTAAATGGCAGCTTGGGACGGCTCATGTCTTGTGGGGTCTCCTGGTTTTTTGGGGGGTTTTTTTTAAGCCTTTTCTGATCGAGGGTCTCTGCTACAGTTGTCTTGTACCTAGAGATGAACAGACCCGTGGGAGTTCGGCTTCTTGTACCTGAATCAAACTTTATTCGAAATTTCGGTTCGGGTACCAGAACTGTACCCAAACTTGAACCAGAACCCGAACTCCATTGAAAACAATGGGGACCCGAACTTTGGTGTGCAAAATTTTCTCTCTGCCCCTCTTTTTCCTGCCCCTCTTTCTCTCTCTTTTTCTCTTTTTTTCTCTCTTTTTCTCTCTCTCTTTTTCTCTTTTTCTTTTTTACTCTTGCTCTTTTACTCTTGCTCTCTTTTACTCTTGCTCTCTTTTACTCTTGCTCTTTTACTCTTGCTCTCTTTTACTCTTGCTCTCTTTTACTCTTGCTCTCTTTTACTCTTGCTCTCTTTTACTCTTGCTCTCTTTTACCCTTGCTCTCTTTTACCCTTGCTCTCTTTTACCCTTGCTCTCTTTTACCCTTGCTCTCTTTTACCCTTGCTCTCTTTTACCCTTGCTCTCTTTTACCCTTGCTCTCTTTTACCCTTGCTCTCTTTTACCCTTGCTCTCTGTTACTCTTGCTCTCTTTAACTCTTGCTCTCTTTAACTCTTGCTCTCTTTTACTCTTGCTCTCTTTTACTCTTGCTCTCTTTTACTCTTGTGCTCTTTCTCCTCCTGAACTTCTCCCAGAACTCTGAACATTAAAACAGACCTCTGGGAGAAGTCCATGTTTGGAGTTGAGCATCGGACACTAAATCAAACTTTGAAGTTCTGGTTCACTCATCTCTACTTGTAGCCAGTTATTTGTACAATATATTATATTTAATGCAAATGCTAATCTGGTTTATAGTCGGCATCGTCCGCCTGTATAAGACGTTAACAAGATGGCAGCGCAGACACCGGTGTCCACATATAGCTGGTGTCTTATAAAGCCAGGAAATATGTGAGGTTTTGGAAGGAAACCAGAAGGTCCAAGCTCTGTGCAGATATTGTCGTCTTAGCTCAGTGTTATGGTTCTTGTTGTTATTGTCGGTTCCTCTTTTTATCATTCCCAATGTCAGATGATGATCATATCTCAATTTCTATATTGTGAAAGTAGACAAGATTTTGCACTCATAGAACCTAAACTGCACATTTTTTTCTACCTGGTTTCTTGGAATCAAAGTAAACTTTCCAGTTAAACAATGTAAATGTGTTCATCCTTCTACACTTGGCTTTTTTGCTTCTACAAACACATTCCCAGTTTCTTGTGATTTTACAGAGAATCTGAAAGCTGATACGTGCTGCCGCTCCACAGACCACATGTATTATGACACTTGCTGCATGATGTCAGCCATATATATTTGACTTCGACTCTGAAAATCTGCCGTGGTTCAGAAAAAAACGTACTTTAAAAGCCACCGGGGATTGAGCTACACACGAGACTAGTCAGAAAGGCAGCTCCTCGGCGGCTCCTCCCCACCTGCTCCCTTTGAGTGACAGGTCTCTCCTAACGTGTATATAAGAAGAGACCTTTCACTCCAGTGGAGCGGCGGGATGAAGTCGTCGGGTACTTACCTGTCCGTCTAGTCTCCAGCGGCTTTAAAAACTGTGTTTTCATAGTCAAACATACCTGGCAGAAAGGCGGCACTCTCCACAAGGTTTCCTTCACATGTCCGTGTTTCCAGCACTTGTTGTATACATTTTTTATTCACGGATACCACATTTACCCATTATAACCCATGGTGCATGTCTGTGTTTTTCGAGAAGTACAAATGACAAGGGCCATGGGGCAGCTCATGGAGTCACATGGCTTTCAATATCACCTCTATGCTGATGACGCACAGATCTACATCTCTGGGCCTAATATCACCTCCTTACTAACCTGGATGCCCCAATGTCTGTCCGCTATTTCATCCTTTACCTTTGCTCGATTTCTAAAACTTAACATGGATAAAACACAATTCATCACCTTTCCCCCATCTCACTCAACCCACCCAACAGACCTATCCATCAAAGTCAATAGCTGCTCACTTTCCCCAGTCCTTCAGTCTTGCTGCCTTGGGGTAATCCATGACTCTGATCTCACCTTCAAACCACACATCCAAGCCCTTTCCACTTCCTTCCGACTCCAACTCTAAACTATTTCCAAAATCCGTACAGACGTTTATTAAGAATCACGAGTGTATGCTCTCAACATCTCCTGCCTCAACTGTTGCAACCTCCTGCACTGTGGCCTTCCCTTTAAGGGAATTTTCTCACTCCAGCATTGCCGGTGACAGCATGAACTCAAGTGACCTCTCTCCCGGCGGCGGAGGCATACACCGTGGAGGATTACCTCAGCTCGATGCATGCCGGAGGGCCTTGTTGAACAGTGGCATCTTCTGATGCCACTGTTCTACCCAGGAGATCGTCGTGGGACACTCGTTATTAAATGGACTATGGGGGAACAGGGAGTACACTGTTGGTTTATTATTTTATTTTTGTAACAGGAGAACAACAGCGTCGGGGACTAGGTGATTGGTGAGTATGCACTGTATGTTGTTGTTTTTTTGTTTTTTTTTTACTATTGAACACATTCATCGTGGCAATGCTGTCACTGTCATATGTGACAGCATTTATAGCTGGATGGGAGCAGTAGTCCCATCAGACGATGCCCGGCTACACAGACCCACAGACAAGCACGCAGACCCCCGTAGACAGACACGTACATGGTCTCCGCCCACACACTCTTCCTCCTCCCGATCTGCAGCGTTTCAGCTCTGCAGCAAAAGCGCAGATCTTTTTAAACCTGCCATTTTGCTGCAGATCTGACTGAATCAATGGAAGTCAGTGGATGCAGATCTGCAAAAAGAATTGACTTGCTGCGGAAAATAAAACGCTGCAAATCCGCTCATATTTTTCCGCAGCATGTGCACACCAATTCTCAATATACCATTGACTAACATTGGTTGTGCACTACACTGCGGATTTGATGCAATTTTGCGCGTCCAAAAACGCTGTGGAAACGCATCAAAATCCTCAACGTGTGCACATAGCCTAACACTCACACCCCTCCAATCCATCCTAATCTGCTGCCCGACTAATCCACCTGTCCCCCCGCTATTCCCCGGCCTCTCCCCCTGTCAATCCTTTCACTGGCTCCCCATTACTCAGAGACTCCAGTACAAAACCCTAACCTTGGCATACAAAGCCATCCACAACCTGTCTCCTCCATACACCTCGTCTCCCGGTACTTTCCTGCACGCAACCTCCGATCCTCACAAGATCTTTCCCTACTCCCCTCTTATCTCCTCTTCCCACAATCGCATACAAGATTTCTCCCGTGCTTCCCCCATACACTGAAACGCTCTACCACAACATATCAGACTTTTACCTACTGTGGAAACCTTCAAAAAGAACCTGAAGACCCACCTCTTCCGACAAGCTTACAACCTGCAATAACCACCAGCTCCACCCTCACCAACTGTATCGCCACCATCCCTTGTAGACCAGGAGCCCTCGTGGGCAGGGTCCTTTCTCCTCCTGTACTTATTATTGTATTTGTTTTTATTATGTATACCTCTTTTCACATGTAAAGCGCCATAGAATAAATGGCGATGTAATAATAATAGTAATAATTAAGCCAAAACGGTTCATCTTTGCACTTATGAGGTACAAAAATACCAAAACACGTTTGGAAATGGAGATTATGGGTTGGCTTCTCAGGCCAGAGTCATACTACCGTATAACACAGCCGAGTGCTATGTGATAAAACCTCCCATAGCACTCTGCCCCATGTTATACTATGGGGCAGCTCAGATCTGTGATTATTTTCTACTCTGCTTACTCGCACACATACAAGTCTATAGCTGCGAGTGAAACAAAAGTGTCATACTGGGTCTTCCATTATTTGCCTCCTTTTTTAGCTGGATCAAACACTAGTCCGAACAACTGTTTTCAACCAACTAAATCCTGTTTTGTTCTTTTTTTTACCTTACATTTTAAGTCTATGGGAAACAGTTCCCAACAGATGGTCCCTTGTCCAGAAAGTTAGCGGTGATCAGAGACACTTGTAGTAAAAACAGAACAAAATGGATGCAGAGCGGAAACCACAGAGATAGATCTTTGTTTTTTTTCTTTAGACTGAGTCTTTCAGAACTAGAAGTTAGTTTCCTTTCTTACGTGTGTGTTGTTACACTTGTAACAGATTTAGTGCTTTTTAACACTTTGCATCTGTTTCAAGAGGATGACGACTGGACGTGTGAACGGAGGCAAAAGAGATCATAATTGATGCAGACATTGGCTGGAGGCTCCGGTCTACATCTGCGCCATTTCCATTATTTAAACTGCAACATATTTTGTGAAGTGTTTGCAGTGTTTTTTTGTTTTTTGGGGGTTTTTTTTACAGCAAATTAGAAAAAAAAAATCCACTTCCAAGATATTAGTTGTTAAATAATGCAAAAATATTAAGTGCAGAGATCTACTGTTTGGAATATGATTTGATTTGGTATAGGAAAAATTCAACCCACAAAAAATACCACCAACAATTCTATAAAAATGCAGGTACTAAAAATATTATTTTTCCTTTTTTTTTTTTTTTTTGAAAAGGTGTATGTATGGGCTAGGTGGCCAGTATCTATATGTGAGCTTTGGTGGAACCCATTGCGGAATGTTAACTCCGGGCGAGCTGGCGGTGATGACCGTCCTCGGCAGCACGCTGGTACTGATCATTAGATCCGTCTTGTTTGCTCGATAAGTCACATATCCGGGGTCAGGCACATCCATCAGACCCTCCACCAAATGACTGCACACAGGATTGTTTGCCTTAACACCAACAGGAAGGATTTTTCCTAATGAAATAAATGTGATCTCCTCCATCTGCTGTGATAAATCTGCGGCTTATTGCGCTGGCTCCGCAGTAATTCCATTACCTGCATATTATTCATACACAAACAAAACGTTTTGCCGGACCGAAGCAATAAAAAGCTCATAACCGTAAAACCTGCGACCGTGGAAAATGTCGTCTTGTCGTCTGTCATTTAGGCCAGGGCTTAATGGCAATTTCAGCCATGCAGTCTGCCAACGGGCACGAGATTTCACTGGAATGGCGTCAGGCTGTTTTCATGCTCTTTGCCTTGTGTTCTAATGGAAGTGAATGGCCAATGTTGAGCTTTGCTTACCGCGCTCATCCTGGGGTTTGACAGCTTTTATTTGGCGTAACTGAGCGACCCTGTAAATCCAATTCCATAGATGTGGACGTCGTTTGACTTTGTAAATTTGTGCTGAGATAAACTACACGCAACGTCGCCATTTAACCCTGTACCGAAATCCACAATCATTGCAACTGTTTAGGGCCAACATTCTTTGCAGATTTGTTCCACTTTATTACGGATGGATAGAAACATTTTTTTTTTTTCTTTGCAAAATTCTGTCTGCCTTCAGCCGCCACTTGAGGGCGCCCCACTTACTGCATGCAGTTTTATTATGGGCTCAATGATGAGCTAATTTCCAGAAAAACTGAGCTCTGTAGAGAATAAAGATATAATAAAGGGGTTGTCCAGGCAAAATTAAAGCTCGCCCAGCTTATTAAACCATTAATAGTCACCTAGAAGCATTCATCTGGCTCCTGTAATGGCCGCTCAGTGACATCTCCACATCCTAGGCCAGTGCAGATCACACACCGGCCTGCGCTGGGTCACCCGAGTACCAGTGAGCTATTGTTTTTACACATGCAGTCTCCCTCAAGCTTTTATTTTGCCCTGATAATCCCTTTAAGAAATCGAATATTCACAGGGAATAGAAAAAATTGTGTCCCAAGATGGCTATGCTACGTGTTCATGCGTGGCCACCCAGAGGCGGCTGGAATGAGAATAGAAGTTTGTAGAGGGGTTTACTAGCATGCTGTAATATTGTATAGAATTCAGGAATTGTGAGGGTGGACACATCTCTACTTCAATAGATTCATATTCGGGTAACTTCTGATCTGTTATAGGGTATCCGTCGCCAGGTTTTTGATACCTCACATAAGAACAGCATGATGAAGGAAAAGAGACCCTGATTCCAGCGATGTGTCACTTAGATTACTGGGTGCAACAGTTGTGACACAATCAGCAGAGAGCTGCCCCTGCCCGCATCAGGCTCTGTATGTACATTGTCTATTGACAGTAAGCTGCTTAACAGAGGAGGGGGCGTGGTCACACCACTGCTCATGTGCCATGTAGTCCAGGCAATAATAATCTCCTGGTGATAAAACACTCACTGTATAAAAACTGCGCACAGCTTAATAAATGACACATCTCTGAATTATGTGCTCTAACCCCTACCTCATGCTGTCCTCAGGTTGCATAGCAAAAACCTGTTCACTGATTCCATTTAAAGGGGTTGTTCACTACAAGGACAACCCTTTCTTAAACTAAATGTTTGGCCTCCGATAAAATAATAAAACCTCTACTCGCCACCAGTGCCGGCGCCGTTCCCGCGATGTCAGCACTCGCTCACCCCAGGGCTATGATGTGGTGTTGATACCTGACGCCAGCGCCTTCAGACAAATTGAACATGGAGGATGGCAGGGATCAGATGCCGCCCGGACTTCCTCTTTACGTTCAGTTTGTCTGAAGGCGGAGACAGTGACGCCAGCTCTGATTGGGGGTCGGCAACACTTGTCACAACACCACATCACAGCCTTCAGGAGAGCGAGTGCCGACACCGCGGGAATGGCAACCCCTTTTAAAGCAAACCTGTTAGCAGGTTTTTGCTAAGAAAACTCCAGACACTGTCAGGTTGGCGCTGTTGTACTGATTAAAATGATTCCTGAGGTGAAGAAATCCGTCTTGTGGTTCTTGTGTAATCAGTGTTAGAAGTTTTCAGTTAATGATATGCCCGTGCGCTCCGGGGCCGGACTGTAGGCAGAGTCTTATCTCGCTGCTCAAGCCAGGGCAACCAAGGAAAGACCTGACCACAGGCCCCGAAGACAAACATGTTCCTCATCATAGAGACAGCCTGTTTGTGCTTCGGGACCTGTGGGCAGGTTTAAGGTTTGTACAATTAAAGGGAATCTGTCACCCCATTTTTCACCTATAAGCTAAGGCCACCGGCATCAGGGGCTTATCTACAGCATTCTGTAATGCATTCTGTAATGCTGTAGATAAGCCCCCGATGTATCCTGAAAGATAAGAAAAGCAGGTTAGATTATACTCACCCAGGGGCGGTCCAGTGTGGTCTGGGTCCGATGGGCGTCACGGTCTGGGTCCGATTGGCGTCGTGGTCTGGGTCTGATGGGCGTCACGGGCCAGGTCCGATGGGCGTCGCGGTCTGGGTCCGATGGGCGTCGCGGTCTGGGTCCGATGGGTGTCACAGTCTGAGTCCGGCGCCTCCCATCTTCATGAGATTACATCCTCTACTCTGCTTCCTGTCGTGGCTCCTGCGCAGGCGTACTGATTTGCTCTGTTGAGGGCAGAGCAAAGTACTGCAGTAAAATTATCCAATTTGCCATTGAGGAAATTTAAAGGAGTTTCAAGTTTTGAAAAAAACCACCCCAATGCAGGGTCTTGTTGTTTCTTCTTTTTTTTTTGTTACATATAAATTCTCTTCCACCCTCCCCAGGTCCAGCATTCAGCCTCTGCTGCTCCCAACGTGTATTATTGTTTGCAGCGCTGACGTCACATCGTCTGCACAGCAGCCAATCGGTGAGCTCAGCAGCTTGTGCTGTCAAGTTGGCAGTGCTGCCGAGCTCACTGATTGGCCGCAGCACCGATGGCGAGACTCCATGCTAAACCTGGGGAGGGTAAGGAAAGAAACGGTTTTGTTTTTATAAAAATCTGCAGCTGGCGGTCAGGGGTTTTCTGAAAGTAGAACACCCTTTTAAAGCGACATTAATTATCAGAGTTCATAAGTGAGAAGCTTGTGTAAAGATTACTATCATTCCCAGCCATGTATGGTAATGATTCTTCAGAGCTGGAGATATACGAGACGAGTAGTAACGACGGAGAAGATATTTCTGTAGACGTCTGGCCAGGGATCCCATTGATGATCACTAGTGATGAGCCAGTGTACTCATTGCTCGGGTTTTCCCCAGCACGCTCGGGTGGTCTCCGAGTAATTGTAAGTGCTGGGAGATTTTCATTTTTATTGACGTAGCTGCATGATTTACAGCTACTAGCCAGCCTGAGTACATGTGGGCGTGCCTGGTTGCTAGGGAATCCCCACATGTAATCAATCTGGCTAGTAGCCGCAAATCATGCAGCTGCAGGGGGGGGGGGATGAAAACTAAATCTCCGAGCAGTCAGAAATACTCCGAGATCACCTGAGCAACGAGTACCCGCTCATCACTACTGACCACCAGTCAATCACTCCCCAGACTAAAATGGCAGAATGCAGAGAATAGGAACTTTATAGATATGATGAACTTTAGGTTTACTGTCCCTTTAAGAGTGTCCGCAGACCTCAGTGGGAAAGAGGAAGACATGGCGCTCACTCGTCCCTCCGGGGGTCACCGGTTTGGGTGACAGGAAAGCAGAATTGAAGCACGTGCTGTTTTACGTACATTTTGGGTAATTTACAATATTTTGTGTTTCCGTTTCATTTCCCTGTTTCACTTCTTGTTATCAGCAGATAAGTGGTATGTGTGATATAACACACCGAGGGAGAAACCGGGACTGAGATGAGCCCAAGAAGGGCCGCCGAGACTTACAGGGGTTATCTAGCCTTCAGAAATGATGGATTACCCCTAGAGTAGGCAATCAATATTATTAGATGGGGTCCGACTATCTGCACCCCTCCAGGGTGATGGAGGACACCTTTACATCATTTGCACTGCACCACTGTAAAGATGTTGCAGGGTTGTTCTATAACTTACTGTAAGTAATCCCAATTTTGTTAGAACTTATACCTAATGAGGCTGGTATACTTACTAATGAGGCTGGCATACTTACTAATGAGGCTGGCATACTTACTAATGAGGCTGGCATACTTACTAATGAGGCTGGCATACTTACTAATGAGGCTGGTCTACTTACTAATGAGGCTGGTCTACTTACTAATGAGGCTGGTCTACTTATTAATGAGGCTGGTCTACTTACTAATGAGGCTGGCATACTTACTAATGAGGCTGGTATACTTATTAATGAGGCTGGCATACTTACTAATGAGGCTGGCATACTTACTAATGAGGCTGGCATACTTACTAATGAGGCTGGTATACTTATTAATGAAGCTGGTATACTTACTAATGAGACTGGTCTACTTATTAATGAGGCTGGTCTACTTACTAATGAGGCTGGTATACTTACTAATGAGGCTGGTCTACTTATTGATGAGGCTGTTCTACTTACTGATGAGGCTTGTCTACTTATTAATGAGGCAGGTCTACTTATTAATGAGGCTGGTCTACTTATTAATGAGGCAGGTATACTTCCTAATGAGGCTGGTATACTTACTAATGAGGCTGGTATACTTATTAATGAGGCTGGTCTACTTATTGATGAGGCTGGTATACTTACTGATGAGGCTTGTCTACTTAATGAGGCAGGTCTACTTATTAATGAGGCTGGTCTACTTATTAATGAGGCAGGTATACTTCCTAATGAGGCTGGTCTACTTACTAATGAGGCTGGTATACTTATTAATGAGGCTGGTCTACTTCCTAATGAGGCTGGTCTAACTCCTAATGAGGCTGGTATACTTACTAATGAGGCTGGTATAGTTATTAATGAGGCTGGTATACTTATTAATGAGGCTGGTCTACTTATTAATGAGGCTGGTCTACTTACTAATGAGGCTGGTCTACTTACTAATGAGGCTGGTCTACTTATTAATGAGGCTGGTCTACTTATTAATGAGGCTGGTGTACTTACTAATGAGGCTCCTATACTTCCTAATGAGGCTGGTATACTTACTTTGAAAATCCGTGTCAGTAACTTTTAAAGAGAATTCTGCAGCCTCTGTTACTCGGTATGTAGATGTTTTTCTGATTGTGCCCGGTCAGCCGTGGCCGTTTGCTTGCAGTCTCCGCAGTGTAAATTGTTGGACAGTTTTATCAGTAATTTTTTTATTATTGTTTGTATGTATTTTGTTGTTTTTTCTTTCTGATCTCTATTTTTTTATTTTCTAAGTGATGAGCACAAAACTTGGCCAAGTATTAATCTGAAGCGTTCACAGCAGGAAGCTAGGAACAGAATCACTCATCATAAAATGTGCAGCGCCAAAAAATGAAAATCTTTTATGACATACAATACTGATTACAGAGGTTGGCCACTGCCAGATAACTCTTTATTACAAGCTCCAGGGTGCAGCATAGAATAAAAAAAAATCAATGCACTCTGGTTTCACTCTGACAAAGCTGTCAACTGATTGGCTGCAGCGGTTATGTGGCATTGTTTGTCAGATGACTGGCGGGGGGCTGAGATCATAGGAATGGTCCCGGCCCAGGATGTGCATATCAGCCAACCAGCCCCGCTCCCTCTTACTGGATGCACAGTATGGCGCTGCAGTCTCAAGGAGCGCAGTGAAGCCCAGCGCCCCTGTATTCACCGCACACGCACCAGATGCCGATGAAGCTGCTTAGTGATGACAGTGTAACGTCAATCGGGCAAAAAAGGATTACGCCAACATGACTGTTTCAAAGAGAATTAATCATAAGGTTTTTGCTATGTGATCTGAGAGCACCATAATATAGGAACATAGACCCTGATTCCCACAATTTGTCACTTACCAGACTGTGTTTTGAGGTCTCAACACAGTGATTTATCAGCAGGAGATTATCAGTAGAGGACCACTGTCCTTGTGCTTCCTAGTCCAACCATGGCCCCATACTGATTAGCAGCTGTCACTATATAATATACACAGAAAGCTGTGGTGTGGGGCGGGGGTATACACAGCTCAGCAAGTGAGCTCTGCTAGATCTGCAGCAGAGAAAACTGTAACCATGACAACACCCAGTAAACCAAGTGATACATCGCTGGAATCAGGGTCTCTGCCCCTACATCATGCTGCTGACAGATTCCATTTAAGCTGTAATTAGCATATGAAGGGCATGTTTGATAAGTCTCCTGCACAGTAAAGCCGTGGGGCATCAGTAGGGTAAGGCTATGCTCATCACATCTGATCCCCACATCAGTGGTTCCATTGGGGTTTACGTCTGAGGTCCTGGGAAACGGACTTGTGCTGACGGCCTACTGACTGTAATGTCGTAAGCTGTGTCTGTGTGTGCTCTGACGGACATCATTTTTGGCCACATTTGCCCATCTTGATGCCCGCCACAAATAGGCGGATACGGCTAGAAAGGATACCGAAGATGCGTCATTACTGTCAGTGGTCCCACCAGCACATAAGCCTGGACCCTGTTTTCCAGGACCCTAGCAGTCACTGACATGATCGAACGCGTTGTGAACCCGGCCAAGGACTGTTGTTTTGGGGTCTTGCTGACCGTATGGCACCAGCACAAGTTCTTGCATACATAGCATATTAATGCGCTGACCACCACTGAGCCATGAATACAGAGGAGCATGTGTCTTATTGAGCTCGGCCGTTAGACAGACATGGTTGGCAGGCGGCACTTGGAAGTCAGTTCCTTTTTCCACACATTTGCAATTTTGTTCTTAATAGTTGTAAATGCGATAACAATGTCTCTTCTACAACATGGGAAACAAGTTAATTCAGACGCCGGGACACAAGCGCTCATTGTTCTGCAGGCAATCCTCACGGACAGATGTTCACAACTGTCTCCAGCTGTTCTACATACTCGCCTTCAGAAGAAGAACTGACACTTGGATATATCTCTGTGTTTCCGAATCTTCTGGCACAGCTCTGCAGGTTGTATGATTGCCTGTGAGTGTCACTAACCATCCATGGTGTCCTGTGCTCAAGTATTATTCCTTTTTATTCCATTTATGACATATCCACAGCTGGGACCTTCATCAGTCTCAAGAACTGGTCTCTGAAGCTCTGAGGAGAGGTGGCCACTTATGCTCGGCTTTAATTTCTATGTCCCATTGGGTTCTTCAAGAAATAAACATGAACATCTCTAGACATGTAAAAAAATGTTTTTGTATGTTGACGCAACTGGGTTGCACAAAAATTCAGCCTGCAATCTTCATTGATTTTTAGATCCCCTGGTTTGTAGTCTACATTCTGCTTCTAGTGTTTGGTTTCTAGATGTCTATGTGGTAGTAATACACACTGAATATGGGGTATGTGTCTCCAGGTTGCTGCTGCCCTCACTAGCTCTCCTGTATCCGCACAGCTGTTTTCCTGTACTGATTTCTCCTGCAGCCCATGAGGGGTGTCTCCTCTCTGGTGCTGACACACACTGATGAGGAGGATGGTGTGACCCACTAGTCTCCTGCAGGATCTTCTGTACTTGAGTGTGTTTCCTTGCTATCTCCAACCTGCCTGATTTGCCTTCCCTGAAAACATGGATACTTTTATTTTCCTCTCTCAACCATGTATGACCTTCCTTTCTTTACTGCTATCTCTAAAGGCCCACATACTTGAAAATCTTTGGAATTTGTAGATTTTAGGCTAAGATATAACTTGTATGGGTCTTTTCTAATTTCAACTAACCTTTGTTCTCCCAGGAGAAAAGCCACCATTAATGGTTTCTGGCAATGACTTACTCCTTTCTCACCATTCATAACATGCATGTTTGGCCAAAGTGTCCATGTGTTGGGAAATATGGTCATTAGCTGAATGCAGATTAGGATAACAGCGGTCTAAGGTGTATGGAAGCCTTAAATGGGTGATACGAAGGTTCAAAATTATCCCCTTTCCAAAGGTTAAGGAATAACTTCTTAATTGCTGGGGACCTGACCACTGGGGACCTCCATCAATTGCAAGAACCTGGACTTTGAAGAGCCCCGTGTGAATGGTGTGGTGGTTGATCATGGACACCTCCGCTCTGTTCTTTCTTAATCAAAGTGCCAAAGATTATCTGAACACTGCGCTCCGCTATCTCTGTCAGTCCCATTAAGAATGAATGAAGCGGATGTGGCAATGTTTGACCCTCACTCCATTCTTATGGTGTTCTTCAGAGCCCTGCTTCTGGTGATCGGTGAAGTTCCAGCTGTTGGATCCCCAGCAATCAGGAAGTTATCGCTTAATCATGGATGCTGGAATAACTTCTAAACTTTGTACAATTCCATTAATAAACAAAAGGAGAGGAAACCAAGAAATTCCGTGCCAAAGAGAGCGTTCATAGACTGTTGTGTTTCTGTAGCAAACCGCTCTTCTCTGTCCTTGAATGTTTATCCACGTTGGATAATTCTTATTTGTTGGTTAAGTCCAAAATGATAAGTCACTGATTTCTTGAGTAGGATCCCAGACAATGGCAACTGCTGCTTAGGACCTGAAATCTCTGTAGTAATATGGCCAAGAGTTATGTTATGCGATGTGAGTTGTATGTGGCTTCTAAGTTCCTAGACGCATCTCGATTATCACCTACTACTTTTTCTCCCTCAGGAAGATATTGAATCCTGGCACGATTTAGGCCTCATTCACACGTTAGTATTTTTGTATCCGTGTTCGAGTGCCAAAGCCAGGAGTGGAGCCTACAGGAAAAATATAATTCAGTGACTGACACCTGTTCAATGTTTTGGAGACACCCCTGGTGTTAGCATACAAACACTCCTGAAACATACTGAAGTGTGAATGAGGCCTTGGTGTGAATCTACTGTGACTTGAGATGTTGCTGTGACGTTCTCCACACTTGGTAAGGTGTATGGTGGCACTATTGCTCACAAGTCGCTAAGCTAAAGATAGTCTATCAAGGTCTCATCTGTATATTGTGGAATAAAGTTTTGATACGAGTTGTTCTGTCTTCCAGCAGAAGAGCGAGTTGCTATGGAAATGTACATCGTTTTACCGCCTGACCAGTTACCGAGAAAATTGCTTAGGAAGGTTAATTATCCAACATCAGAAGAATACTGAGCGAAGTAAAATGGGATAGAAATTAAATTGTACAAACAGCCTTAAGGATGAAACTTTTGGCTTTAAAAAAAAAAATTAAAAAAATTAAACCTAGTGACAAGTGATTGGGTCCAAAAATGGAGTTGTTCTCTGACTTTGGAGTGCACAAAAGAGTCCTCCGGTGTTTTGGTAGAGGACCCCAACCAACTCTGGGGGAATCCATCACTAGGGCTCCACTAGTGTTTTTCACGGATATCACTTGGATCTGTGATAGTCTATGGGAACAATCTAGATGTCCGTGATCACCGAGACATGTTCGCTTTTGATCCAAGGGTCGAATCAAAATCGGCAATGAATGTCCGTGGGTCTGTGAAAATATCGGACCACACTCAAATGACATCGGCCCGATTTTCACAGAGTGTCAGAAAGAAAGTTTATTTTTTTATTTCTCCACGTATAAGAAAAACTGACCAAACTTAATTCAGAGTCTGATCAAAATAATCTGTTTTTCTCATATGTAAGACTGAATGAGGCCTTAAAATGACTGTATTGGGGTCATTAACACCTGGTGAACGCTCCGCCCCACAACTTTAACTTTAACCCCTTAGTGACCGAGCCAAATTTTTGAAGTCTGACCAGTGTCACTTTATGTGGTAATAACTCTGCAACGCTTCAACAAATCCCAGTGATTTTGAGATTGTTTTTTCGTGACACATTATACTTTATGATAATGGTAAATTTAGTTCAATGTTTTTTGTGTTTATTTATAAAAAATATAAAAAATTTGAGAAAAATGTTAAAAAATTAGCAATTTTCTAAATTTGAATGATTATCCCTTTAATCCAGATAGTCATACAACAGCAAACCATTAATAAATAACATTTCCCTCATGTCTGCTTTACATCAGCACCATTTGTAAAATGTTATTTTATTTTGTTAGCATTTTAGGAGGTTTAAAAATGTAGCAGCAATTTTTCATTTTTTCAAAGAAATTTACCACATTTATTTTTTTAGGGACTTATCCATGTTTGAAGTGACTTTAGGGGTCCCATATATTGGGAAACCCCCAAACGTGATACCATTTTAAAAACAGCACCCCTAAACATATTGAAAACTGCTGTCAGGTAGTTTATTAACTCTTCAGGTGCTTTACAGGAATTAATGCAAAGTGGCATGACAGAAATGAAAATGTGTATTTTTACCACCTAAATGTTGCTAACTTCTAAACAGATTACTACAGCCGTCAGACTCTAAGGCCACTATTTGGTCATGAATTGCCATCGCAAACATCAGGACAACAAAATCATGATCTGAGGGCACCAATTGGGATAAAGAAGAAGCCCCCACACTCTGTTAACCCTTTATAATGATATAGTCACTATTGACAGCAGCATCTAAGGGGTTAAACAGATTTAGATGGTGCAAATACTGATCGTGGCTGATACAGCAAGTTGTCAGCTATAGTGTACAACCAACAGATGCTGGATTGTCATCTGTATGGGGAGGCTATTCTCTTATATGTCAGGTCAGTTAAAAGACGTATTGGCGGTCATTAAGGGGTTAATCTGAGTTCTGTCAATAAGAAACAGACCGCACTCGGACTAGTGTTATTTAGTGGAGCAGTGCAGACGAGCGGGTTTTTTTCTTTTCTTTTTCTGCTTGTAAAATAAAAAATGCAACTTGCACTTGCTTCCTCATGCATTCAAGGCTATGGGTACGCAAAAAAAAAAAAGCTTCCATGCAAATAGCATCCGATTTTTACAGATACACTGTAATTCTTTAATATAGGAAACTTTAAATAGTCTTGTAGATTAATAGTAGCTGAAAAAAACAGATTGCATATGGATGACAAGTAAGAAAAAAAATTGTCTGTTTTCTGGATGAAACGCTAACAATTTTTTTCTACGCACGTGTGAACCTGGCCTAAGGGAACTTCATAAGCCAGGAAAAAAATTGATTTAACTCTTTAATTAATAATTTGAGCCTCTTAACCTGTCACCCCGAAAATCGTGGGTGAGGTAAGCCCACCGGCATCAGGGGCTTATCTGCAGCATTCTGTAATGCTGTAGCTAAGCCCCCGATGTTACCTGAAAAAGGAGAAAAAGACGTTAGATTATACTCACCCAGGGGCGGTCGGATGGGCGTCTCCGGTCCGCTGCGGCGCCTCCCATCTTCATTACAAGACGTCCTCTTCTGATCTTCAGCCACAGCTCCGGCGCAGGCGTACTTTGCTCTGCCCTGTTGAGGGCAGAGGATAGTACTGCAGTGCGCAGGCGCCGGAAAGGTCAGAGGCCCGGCGCCTGCGCACTGCAGTACTTTGTCTGCCCTCAACAGGGCAGAGCAAAGTATGCCTGCGCCGGAGCCTTGGCTGAAGATCAGAAGAGGACGTCTTATAATGAAGATGGGAGGCGCCGCAGCGGACCGGAGACGCCCATCCGACCTGACCAGCAGCGGGACCGCCCCTGGGTGAGTATAATATAACGTCTTTTTCTCCTCATTCAGGTAACATCGGGGGCTTATCTACAGCATTACAGAATGCTGCAGATAAGCCCCTGATGCCGGTGGGCTTACCTCACCCGCGATTTTCGGGGTGACAGGTTCCCTTTAATAATTTTTTCCTGGTGAAGCTGCTGGATGTCCACATTTGTCTCTTATATTTAGGCTGAATTCATAATTGCATAGTATTGCAAAAAAAAACACCTGTCCTTCCATGAGAAACAGACCATACTTGGAAAGCAATAGCTGTCCGGCTTTTCTACTGGTCAGAGCCAACTGCCTTCTAAACTGGCAATATCCTGGATGGGAGATTTGTATCACCGAGGTAGCTAGCCTTGGTGATGTAAAACCCGGCAACAAGGCTCCAGCACTGATGGTGCAGAGAGGGTCTTTAATGGGTCCGGATCTTACTAACAACTAGAAGCACTGTGGTGGGACTGGCCCTTCCCATCCTCCAATTCAGAAGGTACAACCGATATAAAAGGCCAGCTGAGCTGTTCAATCTTGATCTGAGACTGACTAAGAAAACTGTGCGTTTATCCAAGCAAGTGAGGCCGTACTGCTGTATGGATTATTTAGTTTATTTCTACCTTTATGTCAGAGAAAGGGCTGTTCATTTTCTTTATGCTGGAAGTTTATGGACTTCAATAAAACTTCCTGTTAGCACCAAGCAACCTCATGCCTATTGTCAGGTCTGGTGAACCACTAGTCCGATCCGATGATGCAATCTGAGCACAGTCTAAGTTTCACGGATGTGTGAGATTTTGTTTAGAAGGGCTGATGCTTTACATTAATTAGCAGCAGTATCCCTTCCATTCATGGTCTGCATTAGGAAGAGGGTATGGGATACTGGTAAAGTTCTTGTTAATACTGATATCTTATAAACAAGCAAATTGGATGATCATTCATTAAAAAGATCCCATATATTATAATATTATATCAGTATTAAAGTATCACTGGCATCGTTTCCTGCTGTTATATCCTGGCCACAAGAAGAAGACCTTAATCTGCTATTGTGATGTTCTTCTAACTTTACACACTGAGATAAATTCCTGGTCTTGTGATCATCTTGAATTTCACCACACTTGGGACATTATAACTATTATAATCTAATTTTTTTTCATTTCAGATCAGTGCAAGGTTTCAAGAAAATAAATATGGTGACTGTCAGTGTCTGGGTCAGAGGACGATGTGACCTCCTGAGAAGGGAATGATAGTGGACACTCCCAGGTGAGTCTCAAGGTTTCTACAATGTCCTAAGTACAGTTTACAGATGATCTTTTTGCCAGTATTGCCTTGTCTGGTGTAGGCCAGTAATATTCAGGTTTGGTTTCTGGACCTGTTTATTGTGAAATATATAAATTATTTAAGTCCATTACTCGATGCTTCCTAGAAAAGTATGGGGGCCGGCTAAGAGGCCAGAGGAACCCAATGTTCCATCTGGATCAGTTACCCAAAGACATCGTATTAATTTCAGCTTCAGTCAAAGGAGAAGCCATTGTGCCTATGTGAGCAAAATGTAAGTCTTCTAGTCTTCTAATCGTCTGCTGAGTTGGTGGCGTTTTCTTTTTCTAAGCTGGCGACTTCTTCTAGGAGTATGTGTATACAAGTCTTAGACATCGGGTTATCTGTTGAGTTTTTTAAGGAATAGACACTTCAGAAAAAACACCGCCAACGTTTTCCTGAACAGTCTTTTTGGTGTCTTTTGTGTCACTTTTTATGGTGGCTTTTGTAAGTTTGATTCTTCTTTTTTATATTAAGCAAATAATAGTGAGCAGCTCCCAAGCAGAATCCGCCTGACGAATGGTCGTCACTCCTTTTTAATCGCTTCTCGGCTTTAAAAGTTCACCGAAATTCAGAAAGACTGAACATACACACTGCAATATCAAATCACTGCAAGAGTCAATGGTTGGGGAGAAACTGGGTCAGGAGTTAGGAAGGAAGTGATTTCTGCAGGGACAAGAGACTTCCTGTTTCTACATGGATCAGAGAAAAGAGCAGAATTAACTGGGCAGAAAGGCAAAATGAGAAATTGTAAGTACACAATGCTATGTAATATGATGACTGCAATATATTCAGAGGATAAAAACTTTGATGGGAGGAGGAGTGCTTTTTTTAAGTGAGTTTCGGAGTGTACCCTCCTGAAAATATTTACGCACATACCTTTGGGCTCCTAAGGTTTCTAAACGTCTTTTGATGCCTCATTCAGATGTCTGTACTGTTCCTTTAACTATGATCATATCTTTGGCTATGGTGGCCGGAGGTTGGGGTCTCAAGTAGGGGCCAGAGTATTTTCTTGGTGGCTTACACAGTGCGAGCCACCAGATATATGGTGTTATTATCCATACGTTTAGTTATTGCTAATTTGCTGTGGTGTCCTTTGCTCTGGTGTTGGGGTCCACTTACCATTGGGACACCCCTCCTGAGGGATCACACATACAGCTGTACAGTATTTCATGGACACGGGGCTGATGTCGGAGGAATATGCAGATCATTATTCATTGAAACCTGGCATATGACAAGACACAAAACATAAATCAGAAGGATGCAAAGTTCTTGGAATTGGCCGAGCATTGAGGCGAGAAGTAATCCAGCACTGTGTTAATAGTCGGTTGGGTTGGCAGGCTATTGCGTACAGTTCTGCTTTTGCTGGAGGCACACATTTACACACATTTATGAATCTGGGTCAGAGCGTTTAGTAGAGCAAGCGGCGTCCTCTACATTATCCAGATTCACCTCCAGCTAGATGGCCTCGGCCTTTGCATTGTCTAACTTCACCCAAGACCGGGAAACCCGTACATACAGGGAGTGTATGGGAAAAGTAGAGCTTCAGCCGAGCCGGGGACATCCCGCCAGCACTAGGAGCTTCATTCGATAATATATTAATTACTGCTATATTTAGACTTTTTAGCCTCTAAAAACATATTTTTTAAAAAATTTTTTTGCTTTTATGGTTGTACAGTGTTGTACCAGGCCCTCCTTTTATTGGTCGCTTCTTTCTTTCTATTCTACTTTTCCTCTGATTGTTCCTCTCCTGATTTTGACTTACAAATGATGATGTAAAATAGTGAACGTGTAGTATTGATGACGAATTTTAAAGATAGGTGGTCAATCTCCTAATTCTAGAAATTGTGTCTACAAGACGTAATAAAAGGATTTTTATTATGCTTTTCATTAACCCTTACATCACTGTCAGGCCAGGTCTCCACGATTCGGCAGCTTCATGCTTCTGAAAACACGCCCATCTGCTGGGACCAATGGCAGCAGGATTTGCCTGGTAATATCTGCTGTCATTGGTTACTTCATGTGGGCGTGGTTTCAGCTGCATACAATCGCGACTGTGGCAGACCAGCTTACGGTGGAAATATTATTCCAATTTTTTTTTTTCCATTTTCTGCTGTAGTTGAAATTGTTTCTCCTAAATTCATGTAAATGTATTCCAGTCCTTGTGTCCGACAATAAATATGATTTACTACATTATATCTAGATGCAGTTATGCTAAAGGAACTCACAAATTCCCGGATTTTATGACCGATGATGTCGTTCTGCATTATATTGCTTGTTCCTCGCTTTGCGAGGCTTCTGAAGTGATGAAGTTATGATAACAACGGCTGTTTCTCATATTGTACTTGATGGAGAAATGGGATTTATCCCTCAGGAAATTCCAGCGTTGATAAACTTCAGTAATAAGTTTTGTGTCATCATGAATCAAAAATAAGAATTTGTTAAAATTTGTGAAAAAAATAAAAAAATAAAACAAATTGCCCAGTAATAATTAAAGACCCAAAACGTTATCTGTTTCTTAGCTACGCTACCCACCTGCATGGAAGTCTCGGCAGCACACCGCACTAAACGTCGATGTGCTGCAGACAAAAAAAAATAAGGGGCTAGAAAATTGTATGGATTTCCAGTTAAAGCTATAGAAAAACCTGGCTCACATATCCTGCACAGTCCCTTCACACCTATGTAGATGAGAACTTCTCCTGATCTCCAGGATTCTATCCCAATATTAGTAGGTGTAATAATATTATTAGCAAATACCTCCAATGAGAAATGTAGTGTAGTTCCTATGATCCATTATGTCGCTTACCCCAAGTGCAAGGCATTACAATAGCTATCCATGGTAATGACCACTAACTGTCACCATATGAGTGGTCGTAACCATGGATACCTAAGTTACTGCAATGCCTGCACTTGGAGTGACATAGCTATACTACATTTCTAGTTAGAGGTATTAATATTATTATTATTACACCTACTACATACTGGTATAGGTTCTTGAAGATGTGAATACTCCTTTAAGGACCCCATACATATTAGATTAAGTTTGGCCGAACTTGCCCATTTCAATAGGATTGCCCAGCAGTCTGTGTGTGCGACCTGACTCTCCTCCCCAACAGATATCAGAGGAGAGAAGGATCCGGCCTGCTGAATTTCAGCTGCTGACCTGTTTGTTCTCTGGTGGATATCAAGGTGTCTCATGGAGAACACAGCAGTCCTGTGTATGGGGCATCGGTAGCGGTAACGGACGGTCGGGGTTAGGGGTCTTTAGCTATTAGTCTTTTAGCTATGCTAATCTTGGACACTGCTATTACCACTGCAGCTATAATTATATTTCTGTTATCAGATATCTGCCTCTTGTGTGACACTCGGCAATTGTGGCTCGTTAACAAGTGCCAATCAACCATATACTAGTCCACGAGCGCTCAGTTACTGGCCCGTCCACACAGGCTGACTAATACTGTATAGGGAATAACTATGGTTACCATAACCCTTCTGTCCCCATTTACATGATGATGCACTGCCGACAATTACAATTTTATGCCATTTTTCTGAGGTATGAGCATTTCCAGTTTGTCGTGTGACTGGCAACTTGTTTACAATGGCCAACAATCGGGAATAAGCATTTATTCACTGCAGCCAATCTGAAGAAAGGAATCTGCAGTATAAACCCAAGGCCTCCCAAAGGACCACGTGGCCAGTGTGAACCACTAGAACATCCAATGTTTAACTAAAAAGTCTATATAGAAGATTGCTCAGTGGTTGATCGCTCACTCGGGAGATGGTCAACCGTGAGCCTACGACTTCCTAATGTGTGTGGCCATCTTAAGATTTAGTGAGGGAGATCTATTTTGTGAAGTAAATGGAATGGCTTAAGAATTGTCTCGGTCATGACAAGTCTTGTGAGTTCTGTTTTTGGGCTCCCTCTGGTGGTTACTGATGGTACTGGGTGATTTGTCTTTCCTGGGTTTCTGGGTTCCACCTGTTCCATCAGCATATGGGAGTTTCCTATTTAACCTGGCTTTGCTGGCATTTCCTCGCCGGTTATCAATGTATCCAGTGTGTCTTGTTACCTCTGCTCCCTGCTCCTAGAACCTTCTGGACAAGCTAAGTTTGGATTTTCCTGTTTTGTGTTTTGCTTAATTTGGGTTTTAGTCCAGCCTGCAGATATGTGATTCTCTGCTGCTGGTTGCTCTAGTGGGCTGAAATTGCTTTTCATGTACCATGAGTTGGCACATGAGTTCAAGTAATTTCAGGATGGTTTTTTGAAGGGTTTTTCGCTGACCGCGCAGTTCACTTTTGTATCCTCTGCTATCTAGCTTTAGCGGGCCTCATTTTGCTGAAACTGTTTTCATACTACGTATGTGCTTTCCTCTCATTTCACCGTCATTATATGTGGGGGGCTGCTATTTGCTGTGGGGTATTTCTCTGGAGGCAAGAGAGGTCTGTGTTTCTTCTGATAGGGGAAGTTAGATCTTCGGCTGGAGCGAGACGTCTAGGATCATCGTAGGCACGTTCCCCGGCTACTTTTATTTGTGTGTTGGGTTTAGGGTCGCGGTCAGCTCAGGTTCCATCGCCCTAGAGCTTGTTGGTATCTGTGCTTGTCATTTTTGTGATCCCCTGCCATTGGGATCATGACAGTATAACCGGCCACAAAGTGTTAATTGTATTGGCTGAAGTAGGAGGATAAGTAGTCTGAGGAAGTTTTTTTTTTTTTCCCCCTTTCCCTCAGAGTTTGCTGCCTAGCCTTATTGCAGCCTGGCTACTTCCTCCTCCTCTTAATCTTTGAATGGCTCTGATCTCAGCTGTTTATCATGGACGTCCAGAGTTTGGCTTCCAGCCTGAATAATCTTGCCGCTAAGGTTCAAGATATACAGGATTTTGTTGTACATGCTCCTGTGTCTGAACCTAGAATTCCTGTCCCAGAGTTTTTTTCTGGAGATAGATCTCGTTTTCTGAATTTTAGGAACAATTGCAAGTTGTTTCTTTCTTTGAAATCTCGCTCCTCTGGAGACCCTGCTCAGCAAGTCAAGATAATTATATCTTTCCTGCGGGGTGACCCTCAGGATTGGGCATTTGCATTGGCACCAGGGGACCCTGCGTTGCTTAATGCGGATGCGTTTTTTCTGGCATTGGGTTTGCTCTATGAGGAACCTAACCAAGAGATTCAGGCTGAAAAAGCTTTGTTGACCCTCTCTCAGGGGCAAGATGAAGCAGAAATTTATTGTCAAAAATTTCGGAAGTGGTCGGTACTTACTCAGTGGAATGAGTGCGCTCTGGCTGCAAAGTTTAGAGATGGCCTTTCTGAGGCCATTAAAGATGTTATGGTGGGGTTCCCTGCGCCTGCTGGTCTGAATGAGTCTATGACTATGGCTGTTCAGATTGATCGGCGTTTACGGGAGCGCAAACCTGTGCATCATTTGGCGGTGTCGTCTGAACCGTCACCTGAGA
This sequence comes from Ranitomeya imitator, assembly GCF_032444005.1. Lineage (NCBI taxonomy): Eukaryota > Metazoa > Chordata > Amphibia > Anura > Dendrobatidae > Ranitomeya > Ranitomeya imitator. Next base: position 470,951,469 of record NC_091287.1, on the reverse strand, counting down.
TAATGCAATGTGATAGAATTCAGTCCAGAAGTGAACGGCAAAAGTATAGGCGGAAAAAAGGGTTGTGCTTTTATTGTGGTGATTCAGCTCATGTTATATCAGCATGCTCTAAACGCACAAAAAAGGTTGATAAGTCTGTTGCCATTAGTACTTTACAGTCTAAGTTCATTCTGTCTGTGACTCTGATTTGTTCATTATCATCCATTTCCGTCGATGCCTATGTGGATTCAGGCGCTGCCCTGAGTCTTATGGATTGGTCATTTGCCAATCGCTGTGGGTTTAGTCTGGAGCCTCTGGAAGTCCCTATTCCTTTGAAGGGAATTGACTCTACACCTTTGGCTATGAATAAACCTCAGTACTGGACACAAGTGACCATGCGTATGACTCCCGTTCATCAGGAGGTGATTCGCTTCCTGGTACTGTATAATTTGCATGATGTTCTAGTACTTGGTCTGCCATGGTTACAAACTCATAATCCAGTCCTTGACTGGAAATCAATGTCTGTGTTAAGCTGGGGTTGTCAGGGGGTTCATGATGATGCACCTCCGATTTCTATCGCTTCATCTACTCCTTCTGAGATTCCTGTGTTTTTGTCTGACTATCGGGATGTTTTTGAGGAGCCTAAGCTCAGTTCGCTTCCTCCTCACAGGGATTGCGATTGTGCTATAAATTTAATTCCAGGCAGTAAATTTCCTAAAGGTCGTTTGTTCAATCTGTCAGTGCCAGAGCATACTGCTATGCGGGATTATGTTAAGGAGTCCTTGGAAAAGGGACATATCCGTCCATCTTTGTCCCCTTTGGGAGCAGGTTTTTTTTTCGTGGCCAAAAAAGATGGTTCCTTGAGGCCTTGTATAGATTATCGTCTTTTGAATAAGATTACCGTAAAATATCAGTATCCTTTGCCATTGTTGACTGATTTGTTTGCTCGCATTAAGGGGGCTAAATGGTTCACTAAGATTGATCTTCGGGGTGCGTATAATCTTATACGAATAAAGCAAGGTGATGAGTGGAAAACCGCATTTAATACGCCTGAGGGCCATTTTGAGTATTTGGTAATGCCTTTTGGACTTTCTAATGCTCCTTCAGTCTTCCAGTCCTTTATGCACGATATTTTCCGTGAATATCTGGATAAATTTATGATTGTGTATTTGGATGATATTTTGGTTTTTTCTGATGACTGGGAGTCTCATGTTCAGCAGGTCAGGAAGGTGTTTCAGGTCCTGCGGGCCAATTCCTTGTTTGTAAAAGGCTCAAAGTGTCTCTTTGGAGTCCAGAAGATTTCTTTCTTGGGGTATATTTTTTCCCCTTCTACTATTGAGATGGATCCCGTCAAGGTTCAGGCTATTTGTGACTGGACGCAGCCTACATCTCTTAAGAGTCTACAGAAGTTCTTGGGCTTTGCTAATTTCTATCGTCGTTTTATAACTAATTTTTCTAGTGTTGTTAAGCCTTTGACGGATTTGACTAAGAAGGGTGCTGATGTTGCTAATTGGTCTCCTGCGGCTGTGGAGGCCTTTCAGGAACTTAAGCGCCGGTTTTCTTCTGCTCCTGTGTTGCGTCAGCCAGATGTTTCGCTCCCTTTTCAGGTTGAGGTTGATGCTTCCGAGATTGGAGCGGGGGCGGTTTTGTCACAGAGAAGCTCCGATGGCTCAGTGATGAAGCCATGCGCGTTTTTTTCTAGAAAGTTTTCGCCCACTGAGCGGAATTATGATGTTGGTAATCGGGAACTTTTGGCCATGAAGTGGGCATTTGAGGAGTGGCGTCATTGGCTAGAGGGTGCTAGACATCGTGTGGTGGTCTTGACTGATCACAAAAATTTGATTTACCTTGAGTCTGCCAGGCGTCTGAATCCTAGACAGGCTCGTTGGTCACTGTTTTTCTCTCGTTTCAATTTTGTGGTTTCATACCTGCCAGGTTCAAAGAATGTGAAGGCGGATGCTCTTTCTAGGAGTTTTGTGCCTGACTCCCTTGGAAATTCTGAGCCCTCTGGTATCCTTAGGGATGGGGTGATTTTGTCTGCTGTCTCCCCAGACTTGCGACGTGCTTTGCAGGAGTTTCAGGCGGGTAAACCTGATCGTTGTCCGCCTGAGAGACTGTTTGTTCCGGATAATTGGACCAGTAGAGTCATCTCCGAGGTCCATTCTTCTGCGTTGGCAGGTCATCCTGGAATATTTGGTACTAGAGACTTGGTGGCCAGGTCTTTTTGGTGGCCTTCCTTGTCGAGGGATGTGCGTTCTTTTGTGCAGTCTTGTGAGGTTGGCGCTCGGGCTAAGCCTTGCTGTTCTCGGGCCAGTGGATTGTTGTCACCTTTGCCTATCCCGAAGAGGCCTTGGACGCACATTTCCATGGACTTTATTTCGGATCTCCCTGTCTCTCAAAAAATGTCCGTCATCTGGGTTGTGTGTGATCGCTTTTCTAAAATGGTTCATCTGGTACCCTTGCCTAAGTTGCTTCCTCCTCTGAGTTGGTCCCTCTGTTTTTTCAGAATGTGGTTCGTTTGCATGGGATTCCTGAGAACATCGTTTCTGACAGGGGATCCCAGTTTGTGTCTAGATTTTGGCGGACGTTCTGTGCTAAGATGGGCATTGATTTGTCCTTTTCGTCTGCATTCCATCCTCAGACGAATGGCCAGACTGAACGAACTAATCAGACCTTGGAAACTTATTTAAGGTGTTTTGTTTCTGCTGATCAGGATGACTGGGTTTCCTTTTTGCCGCTGGCCGAGTTTGCCCTTAATAATCGGGCTAGTTCTGCTACCTTGGTTTCTCCTTTCTTTTGTAATTCGGGGTTTCATCCTCGTTTTTCCTCTGGTCAGGTGGAACCTTCTGATTGTCCTGGAGTGGACATGGTGGTGGATAGGTTGCATCGGATTTGGAGTCATGTGGTGGACAATTTGAAGTTGTCCCAGGAGAAGGCTCAGCAGTTTGCTAATCGCCGTCGCCGCGTGGGTCCTCGACTTCTTGTTGGTGACTTGGTGTGGTTGTCTTCTCGTTTTGTTCCTATGAAGGTCTCTTCTCCTAAGTTCAAGCCTCGGTTCATCGGTCCCTATAGGATCTTGGAAATTCTTAACCCTGTGTCGTTTCGTTTGGATCTCCCGGCATCGTTTGCTATTCATAATGTGTTCCATCGGTCGTTGTTGCGGAAGTATGAGGTACCTGTTGTTCCTTCGCTTGAGCCTCCTGCTCCAGTGCTGGTGGAGGGAGAATTGGAGTATGTTGTGGAGAAGATCTTGGATTCTCGTGTTTCCAGACGGAAACTCCAGTATTTGGTCAAGTGGAAGGGTTATGGTCAGGAGGATAATTCTTGGGTGGTTGCCTCTGATGTTCATGCTGATGATTTGGTTCGCGCTTTTCATAGGGCTCATCCTGGTCGCCCTGGTGGTTCTCGTGAGGGTTCGGTGACCCCTCCTCAAGGGGGGGGTACTGTTGTGAGTTCTGTTTTTGGGCTCCCTCTGGTGGTTACTGATGGTACTGGGTGACTTGTCTTTCCTGGGTTTCTGGGTTCCACCTGTTCCATCAGCATATGGGAGTTTCCTATTTAACCTGGCTTTGCTGGCATTTCCTCGCCGGTTATCAATGTATCCAGTGTGTCTTGTTACCTCTGCTCCCTGCTCCTAGAACCTTCTGGACAAGCTAAGTTTGGATTTTCCTGTTTTGTGTTTTGCTTAATTTGGGTTTTAGTCCAGCCTGCAGATATGTGATTCTCTGCTGCTGGTTGCTCTAGTGGGCTGAAATTGCTTTTCATGTACCATGAGTTGGCACATGAGTTCAAGTAATTTCAGGATGGTTTTTTGAAGGGTTTTTCGCTGACCGCGCAGTTCACTTTTGTATCCTCTGCTATCTAGCTTTAGCGGGCCTCATTTTGCTGAAACTGTTTTCATACTACGTATGTGCTTTCCTCTCATTTCACCGTCATTATATGTGGGGGGCTGCTATTTGCTGTGGGGTATTTCTCTGGAGGCAAGAGAGGTCTGTGTTTCTTCTGATAGGGGAAGTTAGATCTTCGGCTGGAGCGAGACGTCTAGGATCATCGTAGGCACATTCCCCGGCTACTTTTATTTGTGTGTTGGGTTTAGGGTCGTGGTCAGCTCAGGTTCCATCGCCCTAGAGCTTGTTGGTATCTGTGCTTGTCATTTTTGTGATCCCCTGCCATTGGGATCATGACAGACAAGTTATCATGAGGGGCTTTAATGTCCTTTGTTTCATGACAAAGAGCCTGAAGATTTGACCACATTAGAAGTGACCCAGCTGAAAGTACCAGATACCTTGTAGTCCTGATGTGAATTGGGGATCTTTATCTTGTCTGTGGTCATTATGAGTGGACAGGTTTTACATTTTTTCTGGTTGCAAGGAAAGGTTCCTGCAGATGTTGGAGAGGACAGGGAGCTCTTGACAATGATGCTTCTTAGATTTGGGGGCTGCCTAAAACACAGTAGTGGGGGGTCTGGAAAAATGGATTGTAAGCGGGCATCTTTTTATAGTAAAGGTTGTAATTTTCGTGCAGCTCCCCTTAGCACCTCCAGATTTGGATTGTAGGTAACTACTAGAAGTACCCAGTTATTTTCTTCTTTAGTTTTGTAATGTAGCAGGTGATTCCTTGATATTCTAGTTGCTCTTGTAAATTGGTTTTGAATTGTTCTTGGATGGTAGCCCTGATTCAGAAAGGTCTTTCTGAGGCGACCAAGGTGTTCTTCCCTATCCATGGGGTTTGAACATACACGATTGTATCTGATGGCTTTGCTGTAGACAATAGTTTGTGTTTTGGATGGAAACTGTCCCATTTAAGGTATGTTGGGCGGTTGATTGGCTTCTGATACAGAGATTTTTCTATTTCATTGTTCTGCAGCTTAATGATGGTGTCCAAAATGTTAATTTCAGTGCAGGAGTAGTTGAGTGTCAAGTTGATGGTAGGATGAAATTGATTAAACTGTTCATGGAACGTCTTTAGCTGTGGCTCAGACGTCCAGATGATTAAAATATTAAAATATCATCAATGTAGCGGTAGTACGCCAGAGGCCTGATGCGACATGAGCACAAAAAGTCGCTTTCAAACTTGGCCATGAAAAGATTTGCATACTGTGGGGCCATTTTACTTCCCATTGCTGTGCCAGTCTCCTGTAGATAGTTCTTCTTGTCAAACTCAAAGTAATTGTGGGTGAGGATGAATTTTATAAGTTTCACCACAGAATTTGCATCAGTCCCTGTGTTTTCCAGGAAGAATTTGCAGGCATTTAATCCATCCTGGTGTGGGATATTGGAGTACAAAGATTCCACATCCATGGTGGCCAGGATGGTTCCTTCTGGTAGAGGACCTATTGCTGTAAGTTTATTCAATAGGTCGGTTGTGTCCTGAATGAAGCTGGGTGTATCCTTTACCAGGGGTTTAAGAATACCCTCTACCCATCCAGGTACCTGCACAGTAAGGGTGCCCACACATGAAATAACTGGTCTTCCTGGATTTCCAGATTTGTGGATTTTGGGAAGCATGTAGAGTGTTCCTGTTCTTGGACTTTCTGGTATCAGGTCATTGGCTCTTATGGATTCGTCGGGCAGACAAGATACCAACTTGCTTAGTTCCTTGTAATAGTCCTGGGTAGGATCCAACTCCAATTTTATGTAGTAGCGCGTGTCCATAAGTTGTCTGTTTGCTTCCCTCATATAGTCTGATGTGTTCATCATGACTATTGCACCACCCTTGTCAGCAGGTTTGATGATGATCTGTTTGTTGGTTTTCAGAGACTGTATGGCCTTTCTCTCCTGGGCACTGATGTTGGCTGCTTGTGTCCTGTTAGTATCTATGATGGTGGATTTTATCAAATGTCTGAAGGAGTCTATATATTTATCCAAATGAGGGTTGCGTCCAGGTGGAGGTGTCCAGTCTGACCTCTTCTTGGTTGTTAAGGTACCGTCACACATAACGATATCGTTAACGATATCGTTGCTTTTTGTGACGTAGCAACGATATCGTTAACAAAATCGTTATGCGTGACAGCGACCAACGATCAGGCCCCTGCTGGGAGATCGTTGGTCGCTGGGCAATGATCAGGACTTTATTTTGGTCGCTGATCTCCCGCTGACATCGCTGAATCGGCGTATGTGACGTCGATCCAGCGATGTGTTCACTGGTAACCAGGGTAAATATCGGGTTACTAAGCTCAGGGCAGCGCTTAGTAACCCGATGTTTACCCTGGTTACCATTGTAAATGTAAAAAAAAAAAAACACTACATACTTACATTCCGGTGTCTGGTCACGTCCCTCGCCTTCAGCTTCCCGCACTGACTGTGAGCGCCGGCCGGCCGTAAAGCAGAGCACAGCGGTGACGTCACCGCTGTGCTTTACGGCCGGCCGGAATGTAAGTATGTAGTGTTTTGTTTTTTTTTTACATTTACAATGGTAACCAGGGTAAACATCGGGTTACTAAGCGTGGTCCTGTGCTTAGTAACCCGATGTTTACCCTGGTTACCCGGGGACTTCGGCATCGTTGGTCACTGGAGAGCTGTCTGTGTGACAGCTCTCCAGCGACCAAACAGCGACGCTACAGCGATCGGCATCGTTGTCTATATCGCTGCAGCGTCGCTTAATGTGACGGTACCTTTAGGATCCCTTTTCCTTCAGTCCAAGTGTTTTCTGAATCTTCTGTATTATTGAAATATTCCCTGAGGCACAGTCTCCTGAAATAGTGTTCCATATCACTGCAGAGTTCAGTTTTATCCAGGGCCTTAGTAATCCACAATGAGAGTCCTCTGGAAAGCACGGCCAGCTCCACTTTGTTGGGTTTATAATCTGAGAGATTAATGACACAGTTAGATGCTTTTGTGTTTAATGTTTCTTATTGTCTACCTCTTCTCCAGAAGTCTCTGCTGTAAGTGTTAAGGCCCCTTCACATTAAGCGACGCTGCAGCGATACCGACAACGATCCGGATCGCTGCAGCGTCGCTATTTGGTCGCTGGAGAGCTGTCACACAGACCGCTCTCCAGCGACCAACGATGCCGGTAACCAGGGTAAACATCGGGTAACTAAGCGCAGGGCCGCGCTTAGTAACCCGATGTTTACCCTGGTTACCATGCTAAAAGTAAAAAAAAACAAACACTAGATACTTACCTACAGCCGTCTGTCCTCCAGCGCTGCGCTCTGCTTCTCTGCTCTCCTCCTGTACTGTCTGGGAGCCGGAAAGCAGAGCGGTGACGTCACCGCTCTGCTTTCCGGCTCACAGCCAGTACAGGAGGAGTGCAGAGCACAGCGCTGGAGGACAGACAGCGGTAGGTAAGTATGTAGTGTTTGTTTTTTTTTTACTTTTAGGATGGTAACCAGGGTAAACATCGGGTTACTAAGCGCGGCCCTGCGCTTAGTTACCCGATGTTTACCCTGGTTACCAGTGAAGACATCGCTGGATCGGTGTCACACACGCCGATCCAGCGATGTCTCCAGGGAGTCCAGCGACGAAATAAAGTTCTGGACTTTATTCAGCGACCAACGATCTCCCAGCAGGGGCCTGATCGTTGGTCGCTGTCACACATAACGATTTCATTAACGATATCGTTGCTACGTCACAAATAGCAACGATATCGTTAACGATATCGTTATGTGTGAAGGTACCTTTAGTAGCCGTTTATTAGATGTGTTAATGTGCAGTATGGCCATTTTCAATTCATCATTTATTTATAATATGATTTAGTTATTAATGATCATTATTTTCCTCATTATACATTTCTCAGTTTATGCCGGAAGCTTCCAGCTGACAACTTTTTTTTCTTATAAAATCTTTCCTGCTTGTACGATGAAAAAACAAAACAAAACGTTGATGTTTAAAGGTGCAATAAACATAAATTCCGGAGAGATTTCCTCTACCTGTGTCTGCAGGATTTTCTACATTTTTCTGACGAAAATTCTGAATTTGTTGAATTCCTGCAGAGAACACAGGATAATATTCTGCTGATCTGTTATGTTTTCACCTAGTTTAGTTTTTTACGTTACTAAATGTGAGTTTATGGAGCCTCAGTCACCAGCCTTTTTATTTAAAGGGGTTGTCCACTACTCTGAATCCCTATGTTTCCGCTCACTAACATAACAGCTGTACTCCCCTTCTTTGCCGTCACCGTTGTTGGCTCCGCTTCTAAAGGGGGCTCACAAACATTGCTGCAAGCGATGATTGGCTGCAGGAATTGCATGACATAATATTGTCACATGGGCCGTGTCATGCAATACCTGCAGCCAATCAGTGCTGGTAACAATGTCACATGAGCCGCAGTAGAGCCTGTGCCAACACCGCTGGAACGTCGTAGTTAAGTATAGCTGGTATTATTTTACTGGGAGAAATCATAGGAATTAAGAATGTTTTTTTCATGTCTCCGTCATCACTACTGGCCACAATTTTGTAACTAAACTGTCAATTTTTTTAAATTTTTTTTTTTATATATATAATTTAGTCTAGCATGGAAGTTTGACGCATTACAAGTCACGTTTAGTAGGGGATTTGTCTTCATTCCTGTAAAAAAAACGATTAATGTAGGTGACTTTTGAACCCCTGATTTTGCCCAGTCTTTTTGCCTAGCTTCAGCTGTATTGATGGTGGAACGTTTTCATTTGGAGTACAGATGATGGCAGTGAAGGTGTCAGCCTCTGTCTCCTCCTCTGAGGGTTATGCTTTATCAGAACAATCTCCAGCAGCAGCTCATCCCTAAGCTAATGAGACACAGACCCCTAGCCATCACTGCCATCATCTGCACTCTAAATGACTGGGGAAAAGTAGGGGTCTGGGAGCCACTCTCAACTTTTTACAGGAATGAACACATATATGCTAATAAAGTGGATTATAAAGGTTCATAACTTTCCATGGTGGACAATATTATTACAAAATCTATAAGTCAGTGTTACTCTGAGTAAAAAGGACAGCCATACAGATGAGTGACTCTGTAATGTGGCAGCACGCTGAGCCAGAATACAGAATTTTGCTGCTGTTAAATTTGCTTGCAGCACAGAATAATTAGTCATTTAGTCCCTTGGGCTCACACAGGCTATATTTTTATCTATGGCATTTGCATTTGACATCCAGTTGCATTTTTTTAGAATAAGGTCACAGCTTAGTGCTTATATTACATCTATATAAGTAGTAATTATTGCGACTGGTAAGAAGACAGAAAATGTCCGTCCACTTCAATGGGGCTATACCCAGACCTCCTCCTTCAGTCCTGTGAAGCAAGAACCAGCCCGATGGCTCAGTGGTTAAGCACTGCAGCGCTGGGGTCCTGGGTTCAAATCCCACCAAGCACATCATCTGCAAGGAGTTTATATGTTCTCCCCGTGTTTGCGCGGAACTGTTCCGGGTTCTCCGGTTTCCTCCCACACTCCAAAGATATAGTGATAGGCAGGTACGGACTGGGACTGAAATTCAGCCCTGGCATTTGAAATCACACAGGCCCATGCTGTCCCTGTCCCCAAGCACCAGATGGAATATATTACTAATATTTCCCTGGATGGAGGTAAGTAAGATTCACTACAAGACCAATATACTAATGTTACCTGTGGCCTGCTAGGGTAAGTGATGGAGTCAGCGACTTTGTGCTCCATCACAATTCTTAATAGTATGGGTGTCTTGAGAACACTGATTCTGTTAACAATGTTGCAGACAAGGCAGCCCACAACCAGACAGGCCCTTCTGGCATTTGCCAGAATTGCCAAATGGCCAGTCCGGCCCTGGTGATAGGGAATTTAGCTTGTGAGCCTTGATAGGGACAGTGCTGATAATGTCTGTAAAGCTCCGTGGATTATGATGGCACTATATAAGAGAATAAAATAAATATTTTTGGCAAAATAGGGACGGGGACATGGAGATGAAAAGGAGACCGTTTTTAAAATTAAACCACTAGAATGTGCCTGAAAAAAGGAAATGTATGAGGTGCCCATTCACATTTTGATCTGGTGGCTCCAATTATGGCAGTTATGGGTGCAGTACAGATGTGTTCAATCAACCCATACATTAGGGTACTAAAAGTTTTTGACCAACCATAGTTGCATGGAAACTTCTCTAACCACATATAATACTCACAGAAACTTGTCCAATATATGCTTAAAAAACAGTACCGTAATTCCTTTGGATTATATCTGCCCCCAAAGAAACGTTTAGTTACTGTATAGTGTAAATTAGCACATTGTGATACACTCCGATAAAATGTGGTGTGAACCCAAATTTGGGAATAATTCAAATTATAATATGACTTCTAGAAATATATTTAAAAGTGACAGCCTTTACTGATATCCAGTATACCATGACGTGTGTGTATAAGGCCACGTTCACACGTCCAGTATTTGGTCAGTATTTTACCTCAGTGGGTGATAAATACAGAAGTGGTGACGTGTTTCTATTATACTTTTCCTCTGATTGTTCCAGCCCTGGCTTTGGCTTACAAATACTGAGGTAAAATACTGACCAAATTCTCAACGTGTGAATGTGACATAACAGTGATCCTACATCCCTCCGCAACAGTACCCCAAGAAAATGAGTCCCTCTCTGATACACCTGATAATCCGTATGGTCACAGCCTGAGCAGGCCAGCAGCTTCTTATATAACACCTGTCTGTAATATACAGGAGGTCAGTAATATGCGGCCCCTCGCCATGCCTGACCTGCATCGTGCCCCATAAATCTCCTGTACAGACGCGGGTTGTCAGGACATGATGGATGCCGCAGCGTGCACACCTCTCCAGCTCATTATCATATGGTAATATTTGTCATAATGGTCTATGAAGAGATCGATACGTCCTCCTCAGCAGGGCCGGCGTCTCGTTCTTCTTTTGATCTCTCGTCTTGTATATGGCCATAGCGGCTTATTATACATACATTGTCTATCAATCAGCTCTTGTGCCTTATCTTATCTGGAAGGGATTATTTCATTAGTTTTGTATATGACATGAGCCTGTTCTGCTTTCTGGTCACCATGTGTCTTCATCGGCTTTGAATTTTATCTCTTGGTAAGAGATTAATATCTGCCTTCTGTCTACTGTCCCATATACGTATTCAGCCCCGTCATATATCCAGCTGTCATCCATTTGTACCCAGTGGTTAGATCACAAATAGATGCGTTCTTTTGGTCTCTGGTTTGCGTCCCTTCGTAATGAATCCGGTTTTACTATTGTATCTCTGAGAACCTCTGGGCATGTGCACTGCTTGGAAAACACAACTTCACTGCTGAACATCCGTTATGATCCATCTCCCAAAGACTTCAATGGTCAAAAACAATGGATCCAAGTGGGCAGACGGTTATTTGATCCAGCTAAAAAAAACAAATTGGGAGACATTTTGGGAAATTTCCATCCCCATTCAAATGAATTATTCCTGCAACGGATCATTTTATTCATGTTTTTCGCATCCCAGAATGGAAATAACTATTGGACATGTGAACGTAGCCTTAGATTAAATGCCCAATATTGGCACGTTCGGTGGATGTTGGGGAGAGAAGGATCCAACCTGTAAAGCTTTCTTCGCTGATCCATTTGTTCTCCAGGTGATGAGCTGCTGTGGAGGAGTCTGCTGGTGGCTCTCATAGAGAAACCGGATCGCTCAGTCGAGAATATAACTGTAGACTTGGGGAGTGCAAAGCGATCCAGTGTGTTTAAGGGCCTAACCGCTGGATCTACACTTTAGCTCTCAGCCAGTTTCCTCTTTGGCATAAAGCCATTCTGCCCAGTCCACCGTCCATGTTCAGTCTAGCCCGCGTGTGTTTTGAATACCTTGTATGGCAGCTTCTGTCCCCTTACGGACTCCCCCCTCTTTCCCCCCTCCCCCCCCCCCGCTCACATCAGATTTTTGATGAAATTCAGGACCACCCATACACAATAGTAATAATCTATATATATAATTGTCTACGGGTTTAATTGTCTGTCCTGGAAATCCCGCATCGCTGATTGGTCGAGGCCGCCAATCAGTGACGGGCACAGTCTCTGATTGGTCGAGGCCAGCCGGCCTCGACCAATCAGTGATGGGCACAGTCTGCCGCGAATTCTGGAATCATCATTGTCCTCCACTGCTGTCAAGTGCCGCCATTGTGTTTTCTAAGGGTCTAATTGTCTGTCTGTCTTGGATATCAGCCAATCAGCGATATTCGTGCGGGATTTAACCCCTTCATGACCCAGCCTATTTTGACCTTAAAGACCTTGCCGTTTTTTGCAATTCTGACCAGTGTCCCTTTATGAGGTAATAACTCAGGAACGCTTCAACGGATCCTAGCGGTTCTGAGATTGTTTTTTCGTGACATATTGGGCTTCATGTTAGTGGTAAATTTAGGTCAATAAATTCTGCGTTTATTTGTGATAAAAACGGAAATTTGGCGAAAATTTTGAAAATTTCGCAATTTTCACATTTTGAATTTTTATTCTGTTAAACCAGAGAGATATGTGACACAAAATAGTTAATAAATAACATTTCCCACATGTTTACTTTACATCAGCACAATTTTGGAAACAAAATTTTTTTTTGTTAGGAAGCTATAAGGGTTAAAATTTGACCAGCGATTTGTCATTTTTACAACGAAATTTACAAAACCATTTTTTTTAGGGACCACCTCACATTTGAAGTCAGTTTGAGGGGTCTATATGGCTGAAAATACCCAAAAGTGACACCATTCTAAAAACTGCACCCCTCAAGGTACTCAAAACCACATTCAAGAAGTTTATTAACCCTTCAGGTGCTTCACAGCAGCAGAAGCAACATGGAAGGAAAAAATGAACATTTAACTTTTTAGTCACAAAAATTATCTTTTAGCAACAATTTTTTTATTTTCCCAATGGTAAAAGGAGAAACTGAACCACGAAAGTTGTTGTCCAATTTGTCCTGAGTACGCTGATACCTCATATGTGGGGGTAAACCTCTGTTTGGGCGCACGGCAGGGCTTGGAAGGGAAGGAGCGCCATTTGACTTTTTGAATCAAAAATTGGCTCCACTCTTTAGCGGACACCATGTCACGTTTGGAGAGCCCCCGTGTGCCTAAAAATTGGAGCTCCCCCACAAGTGACCCCATTTTGGAAACTAGACGCCCCAAGGAACTTATCTAGATGCATAGTGAGCACTTTGAACCCCCAGGTGCTTCACAAATTAATCCGTAAAAATGAAAAAGTACTTTTTTTTCACAAAAAAATTCTTTTAGCCTCAATTTTTTCATTTTCACATGGGCAACAGGATAAAATGGATCCTAAAATGTGTTGGGCAATTTCTCCTGAGTACACCAATACCTCACATGTGGGGGTAAACCACTGTTTGGGCACATGGTAAGGCTCGGAAGGGAAGGAGCGCCATTTGACTTTTTGAATGAAAAATTATTTCCATCGTTAGCGGACACCATGTCGCGTTTGGAGAGCTCCTGTGTGCCTAAACATTGGCGCTCCCCCACAAGTGACCCCATTTTGGAAACTAGACCCCCCAAGGAACTTATTTAGATGCCTAGTGAGCACTTTAAACCCTCAGGTGCTTCACAAATTGATCTGTAAAAATGAAAAAGTACTTTTTTTTCACAAAAAAATTCTTTTCGCCTCAATTTTTTCATTTTCACATGGGCAGTAGGGTAAAATGGATCATAAAATTTGTTGGGCAATTTCTCCCGAGTACGTCGATACCTCATATGTGGGGGTAAACCACTGTTTGGGCACTCGGCAGGGCTCGGAAGGGAAGGCGCGCCATTTGACTTTTTGAATGGAAAATTAGCTCCAATTGTTAGCGGACACCATGTCGCGTTTGGAGAGACCCTGTGTGCCTAAACATTGGAGCTCCCCCACAAGTGACCCCATTTTGGAAACTAGACCCCCCAAGGAACTTATCTAGATGCATATTGAGCACTTTAAACCCCCAGGTGCTTCACAGAAGTTTATAACGCAGAGCCATGAAAATAAAAAATAATTTTTCTTTCCTCAAAAATGATTTTTTAGCCTGGAATTTCCTATTTTGCCAAGGATAATAGGAGAAATTGGACCCCAAATATTGTTGTCCTGTTTGTCCTGAGTACGCAGATACCCAATATGTGGGGGTAAACCACTGTTTGGGCGCACGGCAGGGCTCGGAAGGGATGGCACGCCATTTGGCTTTTTAAATGGAAAATTAGCTCCAATCATTAGCGGACACCATGTCACGTTTGGAGAGCCCCTGTGTGCCTAAACATTGGAGATCCCCCAGAAATGACACCATTTTGGAAACTAGACCCCCAAAGGAACTAATCTAGATGTGTGATGAGGACTTTGAACCCCCAAGTGCTTCACAGAAGTTTATAACGCAGAGCCATGAAAAAAAAAAAAAAATTATTTTCTCAAAAATGATCTTTTAGCCTGCAATTTTTTATTTTCCCAAGGGTAACAGGAGAAATTTGACCCCAAAAGTTGTTGTCCAGTTTCTCCTGAGTACGCTGATACCCCATATGTGGTGGTAAATCACTGTTTGGGCACATGCCGGGGCTCGGAAGTGAAGTAGTGACGTTTTGAAATGCAGACTTTGATGGAATGCTCTGTGGGCGTCACGTTGCGTTTGCAGAGCCCCTGATGTGGCTTAACAGTAGAAACCCCCCACAAGTGACCCCATTTTGGAAACTAGACCCCCAAAGGAACTTATCTAGATGTGTGGTGAGCACTTTGAACCCCCAAGTGCTTCATAGAAGTTTATAATGCAGAGCCGTGAAAATAATAAATACATTTTCTTTCCTCAAAAATAATTATTTAGCCCAGAATTTTTTATTTTCCCAAGGGTTACAGAAGAAACTGGACCCCAAAAGTTGTTGTCCAGTTTCTCCTGAGTACGCTGATACCCCATATGTGGGGGTAAACCACTGTTTGGGCACATGCCGAGGCTCGGAAGTGAAGTAGTGACGTTTTGAAATGCAGACTTTGATGGAATGCTCTGTGGGCGTCACGTTGCGTTTGCAGAGCCCCTGATGTGGCTTAACAGTAGAAACCCCCCACAAGTGACCCCATTTTGGAAACTAGACCCCCAAAGGAACTTATCTAGATGTGTGGTGAGCACTTTGAACCCCCAAGTGCTTCATAGAAGTTTATAATGCAGAGCCGTGAAAATAATAAATATGTTTTCTTTCCTCAAAAATAATTATTTAGCCCAGAATTTTTTATTTTCCCAAGGGTTACAGGAGAAATTGGACCCCAAAAGTTGTTGTCCAGTTTCTCCTGAGTACGCTGATACCCCATGAGTGGGGGTAAACCACTGTTTGGGCACACGTCGGGGCTCAGAAGGGAAGTAGTGACTTTTGAAATGCAGACTTTGATGGAATGGTCTGCGGGTGTCACGTTGCGTTTGCAGAGCCCCTGGTGTGCCTAAACAGTAGAAACCCCCACAAGTGACCCCATTTTAGAAATTAGACCCCCCAAGGAACTTATCTAGATATGTGGTGAGCACTTTGAACCCCCAAGTGCTTCACAGACGTTTACAACGCAGAGCCGTGAAAATAAAAAATCATTTTTCTTTCCTCAAAAATTATGTTTTAGCAAGCATTTTTTTTGATTCACAAGGGTAACAGGAGAAATTGGACCCCAGTAATTGTTGCGCAGTTTGTCCTGAGTATGCTGGTACCCCATATGTGGGGGTAAACCACTGTTTGGGCACACGTCAGGGCTCGGAAGTGAGGGAGCAACATTTGACTTTTTGAATACGAGATTGGCTGGAATCAATGGTGGCGCCATGTTGCGTTTGGAGACCCCTGATGTGCCTAAACAGTGGTAACCCCTCAATTCTACCTCCAACACTAACCCCAACACACCCCTAACCCTAATCCCAACTGTAGCCATAACCCTAAACACAACCCTAACCGCAACACACCCCTAACCACAACCCTAACCCCAACACACCCCTAACCATAACCACAACCCTAATTCCAACCCTAACCCTAAGGCTATGTGCCCACGTTGCGGATTCGTGTGAGATATTTTCGCACCATTTTTGAAAAATCCGCGGGTAAAAGGCACTGCGTTTTACCTGCGGATTTTCCGCGGATTTCCAGTGTTTTTTGTGCGGATTTCACCTGCGGATTCCTATTGAGGAACAGGTGTAAAACGCTGCGGAATCCGCACAAAGAATTGACATGCTGCGGAAAATACAACGCAGCGTTTCCGCGTGGTATTTTCCGCACCATGGGCACAGCGGATTTGGTTTTCCATATGTTTACATGGTACTGTAAACCTGATGGAACACTGCTGCGAATCCGCAGCCAAATCCGCACCGTGTGCACATAGCCTAATTCTAAAGGTATGTGCACATGCTGCGGAAAACGCTGCGGATCCGCAGCAGTTTCCCATGAGTTTACAGTTCAATGTAAACCTACGGGAAACAAAAATCGCTGTGCCCATGCTGCGGAAAAACTGCACGGAAACGCAGCGGTTTACATTCTGCAGCATGTCACTTCTTTGTGCGGATTCCGCAGCGGTTTTACAACTGCTCAAATAGAAAATCGCAGTTGTAAAACCGCAGTGAAATGCGCAGAAAAACCGCGGTAAATCCGCCATAAATCCGCAGCGGTTTAGCACTGCGGATTTATCAAATCCGCAGCGGAAAAATCTGCAGAGGACCAGAATACTTGTGCACATACCGAAACCCTAACCCTAGCCCTAACCCTACCCCTACCCCTAGCCCTAACCCTAACCCTAGCCCTAACCCTACCCCTACCCCTACCCCTACCCCTACCCCTAACCCTAACCCTACCCCTAACCCTACCCCTACCCCTAGCCCTAACCCTACCCCTAACCCTAGCCCTAACCCTACCCCTAACCCTAACCCTAACCCTATTCTAACATTAGTGGAAAAAAAAAATTTCTTTATTTTTTTATTGTCCCTACCTATGGGGGTTACAAAGGGGGGGGGGGGGGTGTCATTTATTATTTTTTTTATTTTGATCACTGAGATAGATTATAGCTCAGTGATCAAAATGCACTTTGGAACGAATCTGCCGGCCGGCAGATTCGGCGGGCGCACTGCGCATGCGCCCGCCATTTTGGAAGATGGCGGCGCCCGGGAGAAGACGGACGGGACCACGGCTGGATCGGTAAGTATGATAGGGTGGGGGGGGACCACGGGGGGGGATCGGAGCACGGGGGGGGGATCGGAGCACGGGGGGGGGGGAATCGGAGCGCGGGAGGGGTGGAACGGAGCGCGGGGGGCGTGGAACGGAGCACGGGGGGGCTGGAATGGAGCACGGGGGGGCTGGAATGGAGCACGGGGGGGTGGATCGGAGTGCAGGGGGGGTGATTGGAGCACGGGGGGGTGATTGGAGCACGGGGGGAGCGGACACGAGCACGGGGGGAGCGGAGCACAGGACGGAGGGGAGCCGGAGCAGTGTACCGGCCAGATCGGGGGGGTGGGGGGGCGATCGGAGGGGTGGGGTGGGGGCACACTAGTATTTCCAGCCATGGCCGATGATATTTCAGCATCGGCCATGGCTGGATTGTAATATTTCACCCGTTATAATGGGTGAAATATTACAAATCGCTCTGATTGGCAGTTTCACTTTCAACAGCCAATCAGAGCGATCGTAGCCACGAGGGGGTGAAGCCACCCCCCCTGGGCTAAACTACCACTCCCCCTGTCCCTGCAGATCAGGTGAAATGGGAGTTAACCCTTTCACCCGATCTGCAGGGACGCGATCTTTCCATGACGCCGCATAGGCGTCATGGGTCGGAATGGCACCGACTTTCATGACGCCTACGTGGCGTCAAAGGTCGGGAAGGGGTTAAACTCCACTGACAGCGCAACATACATACATACATACATATTTTAGAATACCCGATGCGTTTGAATCGGGCCAACATCTAGTAATAATAATAAAATAAAACGTTTTACTTCCATTTTTCCATTAGTGTTAGGGCTGTGCTAAAGTTAGGGTTAGGGTTGGGGCTAGGGTTAGGGTTGGGCTAAAGTTAGGGTTGGGTTATGGTTAGGGTTGTGGTTATGGTTGGGATTACGGTTAGGGTTGGGATTAGTGTTAGAGGTGTGTTGGGGTTAGGGGTGTGGTTAGGATTATGGTTAGAGTTGGGGTTAGGGGTGTGTTGGGTATAGGGTTGGCGTTAGAATTGGGGGTTTCCACTGCTTAGACACATCAGGCGGTCTCCAAACGCGACATGGCGCCACCATTGATTTCAGCCAATTTTGCGTTCAAAAAGTCTAACGGTGCTTCCTCCCTTCCTAGCTCTGCCATGCGCCCAAGTAGTGGTTTTCCCCCACATATGGGGTATCAGCGTACTCAGGAGGAATTGCACAACAAATTTTGTGGTCCATTTTCTTCTGATACCCTTGTGAAAATAAAAAAATGGTTCCCAAGTAATTTTTATGTGAGAAAAAGTAAAATGTTCATTTTTTTTCCTTCCACATTGCTTTAGTTCTTGTGAATCACCAGAAAGGTTAATACACTTCTTGAATGTGGTTTTGTGCACATTGAGGGGTGCAGTTTTTAGAACTTTTGGGTATTTTCTGTTATATTGACTCCAAATCTCACTTCAAATGTGAGGTGGTCCCTAAAAAAATGATTTTGTTGGAAAAATGAGAAATCGCTGGTCAACTTTTAACCCTTATAACTTCCTAACAAAAAAAAAAAAAAATTCCTAAATTGTGCTGATGTAAAGCTGACCTGTGGGAAATGTTATTTTTTAACTATTTTGTGTGACAACACTCTCTGATTTAAGGGTACAAAAATGAAAAGTTTGAAAATTGCTAAATTTTTTAAATTTTTGCCAAATCTGTTTTTTTCTTTCATAAATAAACGCAAGTTATATCGAAGAAATTTTACCACTATCATGAAGTACAGTATGTCACAAAAAAACAGTCTTTGAGTTAGTGGGATACGTTGAAGCGTTCCAGAGCTATAATCTCAGAAAGTGACAGTGGTCAGAATTGTAAAAAATTAAAATAACTAAAAAATTAGTTAAGTACCAAACTGGCTCTGTCACTAAGGGGTTAATTAGCCATCCGTTTTTCTTTAATTTGAAAGGGATCTGTTTTTTTTGCTCATTGGATCACTTTCAAATGGGAATAAAACAGATTTGTGTCTGTACAACTTTTTCGTCAGCTGATTGCTGCTGGATCTGTTCTACCAGCTGATTACTGGACATGTGAACACAGCCTAAAGGTACCGTCACACTAGACGATATCGCTAGCGATCCGTGACGTTGCAGCGTCCTGGCTAGCGATATCGTCCAGTGTGACAGGCAGCAGCGATCAGGCCCCTGCTGTGATGTCGTTGGTCGGGGAAGAAAGGCCAGAACTTTTTTTCGTCGCTGGATCTCCCGCTGACATCGCTGAATCGGCGTGTGTGACACCGATTCAGCGATGTCTTCGCTGGTAACCAGGGTAAACATCGGGTTACTAAGCACAGGGCCGCGCTTAGTAACCCGATGTTTACCCTGGTTACCATCGTTAAAGTAAAAAAACAACCACTACATACTTACCTACAGCCGTCTGTCCTCGGCGCTCTGCTTCTCTGTACTGGCTGTGAGCGCCGGGCAGCCGGAAAGCACAGCGGTGACGTCACCGCTCTGCTTTCCGGCCGCTGTGCTCACAGCCAGTACAGAGAAGCAGAGCGCCGGGGACAGACAGCCGAAGGTAAGTATGAAACGTTTGTTTTTTTTACTTTTAGGATGGTATCCAGGGTAAACATCGGGTTACTAAGCGCGGCTCTGCGCTTAGTAACCCGATGTTTACCCTGGTTACCGGCATCGTTGGTCGCTGGAGAGCTCTCTGTGTGACAGCTCTGCAGCGACCAAACAGCGACGCTGCAGCGATCCAGATCGTTGTCGGAATCGCTGCAGCGTCGCTTAGTGTGACGGTACCTTAAGTTCACGTGTCCAATAATAATCCGTTTGACACTGATCCAGCCGCAATCCGTTATCTTACCGCGGGACAAAATAAAGGTTGTGCAGACGCACCTTTTTTTTGTCCGACTAAAAAAAAAATTAGCAACTGTATCTTTTTTTTCATTTTTTTTTTTTTTTTTTAAACCTTGAAATCTAAAGAAAATGTTTTTCTTCCAATTGAAATGGATCCGTTTTTTGCTACTGAATGGATCATTACTTGACAGTTCACATGTCCAACAGTCGTCGGTTTGAGACTGATCCAGTGAGCAAAAAACGGATGGTTATTTAATGGATCCATTTTCCATAGATTTCAATTCAATGTTAAAAAGACGGATGCAATTGCAATCATTTTCTTTTATAGCCGGTTTGTTTCCGCATAACTCTTTCTGCCCTGCTATAATAACCGATTGCTGCTGGATCCATTTTAAATGTATGATGCGACCATTACCATGGGAGCAGATGCATGCACGTTACGCGGCATGCTGCTGACTGCTGTGTGATTACTACTCGATGCTGTCATTGGGGAACACATCAGTTCCAGTAGGGTCACAATGATACCCCAGTCTGCTTGCGCAGCCTTATTATCTTCTGTATGTAGATATTTGCTGTGATTGGATGCGTATTGGAGCTGCGGCGTCGGAGGAATGGCGCGGTAATGCCTTTGTCTGGAAGCTTTTGATCTATTCAGTTCTGCCATTTGGTTTTCAGATGCACCAAGTTGTCAGACAGCTGGGATCTGTCTCAATGAGATGCTGTTTGCCAGGACTGGGAGCTTTATATCAGATCCCATGAGTCCGCTATGCCAGAGAATACACAGCACAAGCCATCAGCGCTTTCCCTGCCAGAGACGCCTGACCACAGCTCCCAGCACACGGACAGCTAAAAACCCAGAAGTTTGTGCATTTCTGGTTGTCTCGCGCAGTAGTGCGTTCAAGATATTTATGTCGGGAGAAGTTTATTTTCACCGGTCTCTGATAACTGCAACCCAACTTTAGTTTATAGAGCACATATCATTTCTCCCAAATTAAGCATGCTCATACCTCTCTCATCGCTAACAAGAGGGTAAGTTTGTTTTTAGTGCACATGCCAGTCTAACATATCAAGAAACTGTACCAAATGTAATATTCTATAATTTGCAATACATACATTTTTAATTGATTCCTCTATCAGCTTTCTGCCAGCCAGAGGCGTAGCTAGGGGTTCAGCTCAGGGGGGGGCGAGATATCTGAGTGGGCCCCTAACCCCTGACTACAACTACGGTGTGGCACTGTAATTGCGTGTATAAGTACCTCAGCCGATGATCCCCCTGTAACAAAAAAAACTCCACAAAGACCAACACTACCAGTCCTACGGAACATAGATCACTGCACAGTTACAGATGGTGACTTACCACTGACGTTCTTTCTGATGGAGTCGTCACTTTTCCCGTCTTTTCCAACTGACCCAGACCGACATGACAACTTCTTACAGCAACGACTCGGCTACAGAGAATACAACAAAGACACATTTCACTTCTCATATTCCAGCCCCATCACCATCTACTGAGCCGTTGCTGCCGTATGTGTCCCTATTACTGCTCCTGATACCCCAATACTGAGCCGCTGCTGCCGTATGTGTCCCTATTACTGCACCTGATACCGCAATACTGAGCCGCTGCTGCCGTATGTGTCCCTATTACTGCTCCTGATACCGCAATACTGAACCGCTGCTGCCATATGTGTCCCTATTACTGCTCCTGATACCCCAATACTGAGCCGCTGCTGCCGTATGTGTCCCTATTACTGCTCCTGATACCCCAATACTGAGCCGCTGCTGCCGTATGTGTCCCTATTACTGCTCCTGATACCGCAATACTGAACCGCTGCTGCCATATGTGTCCCTATTACTGCTCCTGATACCCCAATACTGAGCCGCTGCTGCCGTATGTGTCCCTATTACTGCACCTGATACCGCAATACTGAGCCGCTGCTGCCATATGTGTCCCTATTACTGCTCCTGATACCCCAATACTGAGCCGCTGCTGCCGTATGTGTCCCTATTACTGCACCTGATACCGCAATACTGAACCGCTGCTGCCATATGTGTCCCTATTACTGCTCCTGATACCCCAATACTGAGCCGCTGCTGCCGTATGTGTCCCTATTACTGCACCTGATACCGCAATACTGAGCTGCTGCTGCCGTATGTGTCCCTATTACTGCTCCTGATACCCCAATACTGAGCCGCTGCTGCCGTATGTGTCCCTATTACTGCACCTGATACCGCAATACTGAGCTGCTGCTGCCGTATGTGTCCCTATTACTGCTCCTGATACCCCAATACTGAGCCGCTGCTGCCGTATGTGTCCCTATTACTGCACCTGATACCGCAATACTGAGCCGCTGCTGCCGTATGTGTCCCTATTACTGCTCCTGATACCGCAATACTGAGCTGCTGCTGCCGTATGTGTCCCTATTACTGCTCCTGATACCCCAATACTGAGCCGCTGCTGCCGTATGTGTCCCTATTACTGCACCTGATACCGCAATACTGAGCTGCTGCTGCCGTATGTGTCCCTATTACTGCTCCTGATACCCCAATACTGAGCCGCTGCTGCCGTATGTGTCCCTATTACTGCACCTGATACCCCAATACTGAGCCGCTGCTGCCGTATGTGCCCCTATTACTGCACCTGATACCCCAATACTGAGCTGCTGCTGCCGTATGTGTCCCTATTACTGCACCTGATACCCCAATACTGAGCTGCTGCTGCCGTATGTGTCCCTATTACTGCACCTGATACCCCAATACTGAGCTGCTGCTGCCGTATGTGTCCCTATTACTGCACCTGATACCCCAATACTGAGCTGCTGCTGCCGTATGTGTCCCTATTACTGCACCTGATACCCCAATACTGAGCGGCTGCTCCATATAGGTCCCTATTACTGCACCTGCTGTGTGGTACATGACATTGCTATTGGTCGATCCCACGAAGGGATGACCTTCCCCCCCCCCCCCCTTTTTATACCTAACCTTCAGTTATTTCGTCCCCAAACCCCCCACCAAATAACGACAGACTCTGATCTTGGATTATAATTGGCCACAGTGGCCTTTATTATAACATACAACAAGAATAAATGACATAGGGGAGGAGTCCTTGAAGCTCCAAACTGGTGGTTAACCATAACAGGGAGTGGACAGAAACATACCATATATTTACTCCCAGCCGTAACCACCCAGGCTCGGAAGCACCAAACTACCCCGAAGGGTTAACCATGTCCACTTTTAACCTGGGGATCCGGCCCACCGTTGCCAAGATCCCCCCCAGAACCACCAGACCCGAAAAACAAGTTTCCACCCACTGAAGGATCCGTACCCCGACGGATCCCCCAGGCCAATTTATCACCAACTTCAAGGACCCCTCCCACCGCCTCGAGCCACTATGACCCAAAACAATTAAACGAAAATGCAACAATACAAAACACGATAAAACAAGGGCGGGCGGGCGGGATCTCCTCGGTGCTCCAGAGCGGGAACTGGTAAGCCCCACCCCCACCCATACCTTATAAACCCCTGCCACATACTTAACCCCACCTCCCCTAATTAACCCCTTCCCCTACTATCTCTCCCTCCCAAACCCCTGTCATGACGGCCTGCACGTACGCCGTCTGCGGGGGGGTGGGACGGCTCGCTCCGGCCTGCTCTAAAGCATTGTTCCTCATACTGCTTCACATAGTAATGCCACCATTGTGCTCTTACATACTAAAATGTCTATGTGCCTTCACAGTAGCCCCAAACCCTTTACAGCCCCCACAGTGGTCCCAACACTGTATATACGCCCCTACACTGTATGATGGCCCGACAGCAGCTTCCAAACTGTATAACGGCCCTTGCATTATCTCTCACACTGTATAATGACCCCCGCAGTAGCTCCCATGCTGTATAATGGAACTTGCAATAGCTCCCACTCTTTAGAATCTGGTCACTGCCTGTCCCTGTCTGTGGGCTGCTACTTTTACAGGCCTGATATACTTAACAAAGAGCTAAATAGAAGAAAATAGAAACAGCCAGTGGGTGCGTATAGAGGCCAGTGTATTGGTATAGCTTCCAGAATTTATCCAGGTAAGGCTACTTTCACACTTGCATCGGTACGGGGCCATCGCCATGCGTCAGCCCGATGTACCGCTGGACAGTGTGTTAAATGTAGCACAACGTGGGCAGCGGATGCAGTTTTACAACGCATCCGCTGCCCATTGCGATTAGCGGGAAGGAGGGGGCAGTTTCGGCCATGCATGTGCGGTCGAAAATGGTGGTCACGACGCACAAAAAAAGTTACATTGAACTTTTTTTGTGCGTCGCGTCCGCCAAAACACTACGCATCCGTTGCACGACGTATGCGATGTGTGGCCATATGTCGCAATGCGTTGCTAATGCAAGTCAATAGAGAAAAAACGCATCCTGCGGGCAACTTTGCAGGATGTTTTTTCTCCAAAACGACGCATTGCGATGTACGCCTAATAACGCAAGTGTGAAAGTAGCCTAACCCTAAAAAAATACTGTTGTCTGGACAAGATCCCAAAGAGGGAAAAGGAAAGGAGCCAACCAGAAGAAAGAGGGGGAGGTAGAATATTACTTCTAAAGAAGAAAGTACACCCCCTGGCTCGTCTACTCCCCTCTTTTTCCCTTCTCCCCCTTTGGGGTCTTGTTGTCTAGACTGAGTATATGTTCAGGGGCCCGCACCCATATGGGATTTTCTATACACACTTATTTATGGTGCTTTTTTCTTCTGTCTGGCTATTTATCACACTGTATAAACTCACTGAAACTTTTATTTTAATAAAAGGTTTTATAATGGGGGTTTTGTGTTTACAACCTTGGATTTACTGATATGAGATCATACAGACACTGGACTGATAGATCCTGACCCCGGCTATAGGACTGCATTATATATATATATATATATATATATATATATATATATATATATATATATAGATAGACGTGACCCCGACTGCAGGACCCCACAGATGAGGATATGTTTCTTTCGTATATATAAAAAGGAGACGTGTATCCTCATGTGTGGGGTCCTGCAGCCGGGGTCACGTCTATCAGTGCACATCACGGACACCTCCGGCCACTACAGGCAGAAGTGTGAGCTGTTACTTCCAGCACTGTGTCCCCTGTCCTGCTCCTCTCTGGAGGGAAGCCCCAGCGCCATGGTCCTGACTTCTCTGCCACAGACACGGACACTGAGCGTGCAATGTGGGGACACTGAGCGTGCAATGTGGGCGTGTCTGCTGGACACAGGTGCAGTGTCAGCACTGGGGGGAGGGGGCGGAGCTTCACCGCCTCTCTCCAGCCCCCGCCTGAGGTAGAGCGGGGAGATCGTATCTCCTGCTCTATCACCAAGCTAATTAAGTGTAGCTCCAGGTGGGCCCCTGTGAGCTGTGGGCCCGGGGCGGCCGCACCCCCTGCCCCCCTGGTAGCTACGCTACTGCTGCCAGCACTATAGGTTCCAGATCTACCTCTCCCATCTCATCCGCATGGTCCCTACCGTTGTGCAGTAGCTTTTCTGCACAGACATGAAAGCCTGCCTTTCTATTATGCTTCAGGCAGTTTGTCAGGCAGAAAGGAGCAGATGGACTCCGGCTAGCAACCCCTTCCCGGCAAGTTACACAATTGGGAGACACCTAGCGGCCGACACGTTCATTGATTCTTTTTTTTATCTTTTTTTTTATGAACACTTTGCAATTTTATCCATTTAGCATGATGAGACAACCTCCCTTAAAGGGAATCTGTCAACAGGTTTTTGCCATTTAATCTGAGAACAGCATAATGTAGAGACCGAGACCCTGATTCCAGCTATTTGTCATGTACTGGGTTGTTTACTGTAGTTGTGATAAAATTACTGTTTTATCATAAGGAGAGTTGCACTAGAGGACTTGTACATGTGCTGACATGTAGTCCTCTATATTAAAGAGCTCTGTATAACTCCGCCCCCACCACGATAGGTAGCTTTCTGCCTATGCACAGTGTACACTGAAATCTGCCAATCAGTGCTGGGGGCGGAGTTATACAGAGCTCATGAAGCAGGTTTATTAGTCCTAGAGTGATACAATCACTGACTTGTCAGTAAGGGAATTATCAAAACTACGCAAAGCAGCCCAGTAAGTGACACATCACTGGAATCAGGGTCTCTGCCTATTCATTATGCTGCTCTCGGATAAGATGGCAGAAGCCATTGGAACTGCAAACAGTTTTCCCTAAAAATAGCCACTCTGTCATAGGATAAGGTGCACTCCTACTTTTAGTGACACCTATGAGCCTATTCTCAGAGGGACCAGTTCTCTCTCTAAAATGTCTATTTTATGAAATCCTTCTATTTATTATTGAATACAAATGTTGGAAGAAGTTTTCTTGGGTTTCTACCTTGTGCCGTTCCTGTGATGATCCTCGTCTAAAGTATGATTAAAGTGACAGCTGTTCTATTCTCTATTACATCTGCAGTACTTGGGCTTCTCTATCCTGACAGGCGAGCAGCGCAGGCTGACGCCCCATTCTCTTCACCGAGTAAAGCGACAGCTGAGCGCACTGCGCAATCCCTGACAAAGGCGATGGTAGCACGCCGATGTCAGCTGTCCAGGAGGAATAACCAAGGAACGCACAATGCAGTGATGAGAAAAGTGCTGCAGAATTGTGATATCATTGAGGAACACATGATATTACCACATTACACACAATATTGCCATATTACACGTGATATTACCACATTACACATACTACCATATTACACGTGATATTGCCACATTACACACAATATTGCCATATTACACATATTACCACATTACACACGATACGACCATATTACACGCGATATTACCACATTACACACGATATTGCCATATTACACATATTACCACATTACACACGATACTACCATATTACACGCGATATTACCACATTACACACGATATTGCCATATTACACGTGATATTACCACATTACACACAATATTACCACATTACACACGATACTACCATATTACACACAATATTGCCATATTACATACGATCCTACCATATTACACGCGATATTACCACATTGCACACGATACTACCATATTACACGTGATATTACCACATTACACACGATACTACCATATTACACGCGATATTACCACATTACACACGATATTGCCATATTACACGTGATATTACCACATTACACACAATATTACCACATTACACACGATACTACCATATTACACACAATATTGCCATATTACATACGATCCTACCATATTACACGCGATATTACCACATTGCACACGATACTACCATATTACACGTGATATTACCACATTACACACGATATTGCCATATTACACACGATACTACCACATTACACACAATATTACCACATTACACACGATACTACCATATTACACACAATATTGCCATATTACGCGATATTACCATATTACACACGATACTACCATATTACACACGATATTACTACATTACACACGATATTGCCATATTACACATATTACCACATTACACACGATACTACCATATTACACGCGATATTACCACATTACACACGATATTGCCATATTACACATATTACCACATTACACACAATATTGCCATATTACACGTGATATTACCACATTACACACAATATTAGCACATTACACACGATAATACCATATTACACACAATATTGCCATATTACATACGATCCTACCATATTACACGCGATATTACCACATTACACACGATATTGCCATATTACACATATTACCACATTACACACAATATTGCCATATTACACATGATATTACCACATTACACACAATATTACCACATTACACACGATACTACCATATTACACACAATATTGCCATATTACATACGATCCTACCATATTACACGTGATATTACCACATTACACACGATATTGCCATATTACACACGATACTACCACATTACACACAATATTACCACATTACACACGATACTACCATATTACACACAATATTGCCATATTACATACGATCCTACCATATTACACGCGATATTACCACATTACACACGATACTACCATATTACGCGATATTACCACATTACACACAATACTACCATATTACACGCGATATTACCACATTACACACGATATTGCCATATTACACATATTACCACATTACACACAATATTGCCATATTACACGTGATATTACCACATTACACACAATATTACCACATTACACACGATACTACCATATTACACACAATATTGCCATATTACATATATTACCACATTACACACAATATTGCCATATTACACACGATATTACCACATTACACACAATATTGCCATATTACACGTGATATTACCACATTACACACAATATTGCCATATTACACACGATACTACCATATTACACACAATATTGCCATATTACATACGATCCTACCATATTACACGCGATATTACCACATTACACACGATACTACCATATTACACGTGATATTACCACATTACACACAATATTGCCATATTACACGTGATATAACCACATTACACACAATATTGCCATATTACACGTGATATTACCACATTACACACGATATTGCCATATTACACGTGATATTACCACATTACACACGATACTACCATATTACACACAATATTGCCATATTACATACGATCCTACCATATTACACGCGATATTACCACATTACACACGATACTACCATATTACACGTGATATTACCACATTACACACAATATTACCACACTACACACGATACTACCATATTACACGCGATATTACCACATTACGCACGATACCATATTACGCGATATTACCACATTACACACAATACTACCATATTACACGCGATATTACCACATTACACACGATATTGCCATATTACACGTGATATTACCACATTACACACAATATTGCCATATTACACAATATTACCACATTACACACGATACTACCATATTACACACAATATTGCCATATTACATACGATCCTACCATATTACACGCGATATTACCACATTACACACGATACTACCATATTACACGTGATATTACCACATTACACACAATATTACCACACTACACACGATACTACCATATTACACGCGATATTACCACATTACGCACGATACTACCATATTACGCGATATTACCACATTACACACAATACTACCATATTACACGCGATATTACCACATTACACACGATATTGCCATATTACACATATTACCACATTACACACAATATTGCCATATTACACGTGATATTACCACATTACACACAATATTACCACATTACACACGATACTACCATATTACACACAATATTGCCATATTACATATATTACCACATTACACACAATATTGCCATATTACACACGATATTACCACATTACACACAATATTGCCATATTACACGTGATATTACCACATTACACACAATATTGCCATATTACACACGATCCTACCATATTACACGCGATATTACCACATTACACACGATACTACCATATTACATGTGATATTACCACATTATACACGATATTGCCATATTACACATATTACCACATTAAACACGATACTGCCATATTACACGTGATATTACCACATTACACACGATATTGCCATATTACACGTGATATAACCACATTACACACAATATTGCCATATTACACGTGATATTACCACATTACACACGATATTGCCATATTACACATATTACCACATTACACACGATACTACCATATTACACGTGATATTACCACATTACACACAATATTGCCATATTACACACGATCCTACCATATTACACGCGATATTACCACATTACACACGATACTACCATATTACATGTGATATTACCACATTACACACGATATTGCCATATTACACATATTACCACATTAAACACGATACTGCCATATTACACGTGATATTACCACATTGCACACGATATTGCCATATTACACGTGATATAACCACATTACACACAATATTGCCATATTACACGTGATATTACCACATTACACAAGATATTGCCATATTACACATATTACCACATTACACACGATACTACCATATTACACGTGATATTACCACATTACACACAATATTGCCATATTACACGTGATATAACCACATTGCACACAATATTGCCATATTACACGTGATATTACCACATTACACACAATATTGCCATATTACACGTGATATAACCACATTGCACACAATATTGCCATATTACACGTGATATTACCACATTACACACGATATTGCCATATTACACGTGATATTACCACATTACACACGATATTGCCATATTACACGTGATATTACCACATTACACACGATATTGCCATATTACACGTGATATTACCACATTACACACAATATTGCCATATTACACAATATTACCACATTACACACGATACTACCATATTACACACAATATTGCCATATTACATACGATCCTACCATATTACACGCGATATTACCACATTACACACGATACTACCATATTACACGTGATATTACCACATTACACACAATATTACCACACTACACACGATACTACCATATTACACGCGATATTACCACATTACGCACGATACTACCATATTACGCGATATTACCACATTACACACAATACTACCATATTACACGCGATATTACCACATTACACACGATATTGCCATATTACACATATTACCACATTACACACAATATTGCCATATTACACGTGATATTACCACATTACACACAATATTACCACATTACACACGATACTACCATATTACACACAATATTGCCATATTACATATATTACCACATTACACACAATATTGCCATATTACACACGATATTACCACATTACACACAATATTGCCATATTACACGTGATATTACCACATTACACACAATATTGCCATATTACACACGATCCTACCATATTACACGCGATATTACCACATTACACACGATACTACCATATTACATGTGATATTACCACATTATACACGATATTGCCATATTACACATATTACCACATTAAACACGATACTGCCATATTACACGTGATATTACCACATTACACACGATATTGCCATATTACACGTGATATAACCACATTACACACAATATTGCCATATTACACGTGATATTACCACATTACACACGATATTGCCATATTACACATATTACCACATTACACACGATACTACCATATTACACGTGATATTACCACATTACACACAATATTGCCATATTACACACGATCCTACCATATTACACGCGATATTACCACATTACACACGATACTACCATATTACATGTGATATTACCACATTACACACGATATTGCCATATTACACATATTACCACATTAAACACGATACTGCCATATTACACGTGATATTACCACATTGCACACGATATTGCCATATTACACGTGATATAACCACATTACACACAATATTGCCATATTACATGTGATATTACCACATTACACACGATATTGCCATATTACACATATTACCACATTAAACACGATACTGCCATATTACACGTGATATTACCACATTACACACGATATTGCCATATTACACGTGATATAACCACATTACACACAATATTGCCATATTACACGTGATATTACCACATTACACAAGATATTGCCATATTACACATATTACCACATTACACACGATACTACCATATTACACGTGATATTACCACATTACACACAATATTGCCATATTACACGTGACATAACCACATTGCACACAATATTGCCATATTACACGTGATATTACCACATTACACACAATATTGCCATATTACACACAATATTGCCATATTACATACGATCCTACCATATTACACGCGATATTACCACATTACACACGATACTACCATATTACACGTGATATTACCACATTACACACGATATTGCCATATTACACATATTACCACATTACACACGATACTACCATATTACACACAATATTGCCATATTACATACGATCCTACCATATTACACGCGATATTACCACATTACACACGATACTACCATATTACACGTGATATTACCACATTACACACAATATTACCACACTACACACGATACTACCATATTACACGCGATATTACCACATTACGCACGATACTACCATATTACGCGATATTACCACATTACACACAATACTACCATATTACACGCGATATTACCACATTACACACGATATTGCCATATTACCACATTACACACAATATTGCCATATTACACGTGATATTACCACATTACACACAATATTACCACATTACACACGATACTACCATATTACACACAATATTGCCATATTACATATATTACCACATTACACACAATATTGCCATATTACACACGATATTACCACATTACACACAATATTGCCATATTACACGTGATATTACCACATTACACACAATATTGCCATATTACACACGATCCTACCATATTACACGCGATATTACCACATTACACACGATACTACCATATTACATGTGATATTACCACATTATACACGATATTGCCATATTACACATATTACCACATTAAACACGATACTGCCATATTACACGTGATATTACCACATTACACACGATATTGCCATATTACACGTGATATAACCACATTACACACAATATTGCCATATTACACGTGATATTACCACATTACACACGATATTGCCATATTACACATATTACCACATTACACACGATACTACCATATTACACGTGATATTACCACATTACACACAATATTGCCATATTACACACGATCCTACCATATTACACGCGATATTACCACATTACACACGATACTACCATATTACATGTGATATTACCACATTACACACGATATTGCCATATTACACATATTACCACATTAAACACGATACTGCCATATTACACGTGATATTACCACATTGCACACGATATTGCCATATTACACGTGATATAACCACATTACACACAATATTGCCATATTACACGTGATATTACCACATTACACAAGATATTGCCATATTACACATATTACCACATTACACACGATACTACCATATTACACGTGATATTACCACATTACACACAATATTGCCATATTACACGTGATATAACCACATTGCACACAATATTGCCATATTACACGTGATATTACCACATTACACACAATATTGCCATATTACACGTGATATAACCACATTGCACACAATATTGCCATATTACACGTGATATTACCACATTACACACAATATTGCCATATTACACGTGATATAACCACATTACACACAATATTGCCATATTACACGTGATATTACCACATTACACACGATATTGCCATATTACACATATTACCACATTACACACGATACTACCATATTACACGTGATATTACCACATTACACACAATATTGCCATATTACACGTGATATAACCACATTGCACACAATATTGCCATATTACACGTGATATTACCACATTACACACAATATTGCCATATTACACGTGATATAACCACATTACACACAATATTGCCATATTACACGTGATATTACCACATTACACACGATATTGCCATATTACACATATTACCACATTACACACGATACTACCATATTACACGTGATATTACCACATTACACACAATATTGCCATATTACACGTGATATAACCACATTGCACACAATATTGCCATATTACACGTGATATTACCACATTACACACAATATTGCCATATTACACGTGATATAACCACATTACACACAATATTGCCATATTACACGTGATATTACCACATTACACACAATATTGCCATATTACACACGATACTACCATATTACACACGATATTACCATATTACACGTGATATTACCACATTACACACGATATTGCCATATTACACGCAATGTTGCCGTATCACACACGATATTGTCGTATCACATGCTATGTTGCCGTATCACACGCGATGTTGTCGTATCACACGCAATATTATATTGCACGCAATATTACACAATATATTACACGCGATGTCACTATATTACACGCGATACCACTATATTACACACGCCATGAGATTTTTCATATCCTCTTTATTAAATCTGTGTCTATCAATCCTGGGGGCTCAGAATTATCATGGTATGTTCATGCACCCAGCTCTCCACCCAGCTCTCCTGCTGTCTGTCTATGAAGTGCACATAGTCCATCACCCAACTTTCCACACAGAGTTTCCTCTGCTCCTAGCATTCTCATGTTATTTATGACCTTGTTTACTCAGGCTTGATTGTATGCATCTGGTTCACTCTTAATTCTCTGACCAAGATGAGCAGAGACCACTCCTCTCTGCTTCACACCTGAATGCACTTAGTTGTACATATATTGCATAGTACAAGTCTGCAGTGACTTTAGTCTGCTGTGTGATTCCTATAAGTGTGTCATAGAAGTGTGAAGATTAATGTAGAATTAAAACCAGAATTGAACCAGAAGGGAACTGAAGGTAACTGGACAGTCACTGTAAACAATGTTTCTTTTTTTTTTCACTTTCACCCCTATAATTCTTCACTTTCTGCAAACTCCCCTAAACCCTACTCCTAGTAAAGAACTGTTCATCTCCTCTTCAATCCTCCCCATGCATCTCACCTCCTTCTCAGAACTGTTCCTTAACATACAATCCTCTGTCTCCAAGACAGCCACCTCATGCCCTCTCCTGCTCCCACCTGCTAACACTTTCTCTGCTTCTTCTCACTGCTCGTAATATCTCTCCAAATCCTGGTCCTCCTCACCACATCCCCACAGTCAGTTCTACCTCCCATCCACGCTCTATCACAACCTTCCGTAACCTCTCTAACCTTTTACCCATTCGCCCAGCCCCCGCTTCCCCAGTCCCACTAACAGGAGCTCTGTGGAACGCTCGCTCTGTCTGCAACAAGCATTCCTACATCCACGATCTTTTTGTTACTACCAAACTTTCCTTCCTCGCCATCACCGAAACCTGGCTCACCCCTTCTGACACAGCCTCTCTTGCTGCACTTTTGTATGGTGGCTTCCACCTTTCTCACATACCCCGCCCCAGCCAGCAAGCATGGTGGAGGAGTTGGTTTTCTCTTGTCAGATAACTGCTCCTTCACCCCAATCCCACTGCCACTCTCTGTTACCCTCCTTTCCTTTGATGTGCACTCTGTGCGCACCTATGCCCCCACCAACCTCCCACTGGCTGTCATTAACCGCCCCCCCAGGGCCAGCCACCACCTTCTTTGACCACTTCATCACCTGGCTACTTCATTTCCTTACTGCAAACATCCCCACTATCATCATGGGCGACTTCAACATCCCCATTGACACTTCCCTCTCAGCTGCCACTAAACTTCTATCTCTCACTTCCTCCTTCAGCCTCTCTCAATGGTCTTCTGCAGCCACTCGCAAAGATGGTCACACATTGGATCTCATCTTCACCCGCCTCTGCTCCCTCTAACCTCTCTAACTCACCTCTTCCTCTTTCTGACCACAGTCTGCTCACATTCTCTTCCCTCTCCACTCCTTGTCTACAATCCCCACCCCACAAACTTGCACACCCTCGCAGAAATCTTAAACACCTTGATCTACATTCACTCTCTGAATCCCTCCTCCCTCTCACAGACATAAGTTCCCTACACAATGCAGATGACGCTGCCGCTCTATATAAGACCACAATAGCTGCAGATTTGGAATCTCTTGCTCCTCTCACACATACCAAAGCTCGCAAAATCAACAGACAGCCCTGGTACACCAGCCTGACCAAAGAACTGAGGTGAGCTTCCAGGGCTGCAGAGCGGAGATGGAAAAGATCCCACTCCAATGAGCACTTTATCGCATTCAAACAGTCCCTCACTACTTTCAAGACCCCACTCGCCACAGCTAAACAAACCTACTTCTCATATCTCATATCCTCCCTGTCTCACAACCCTAAACAGTTATTCAACACCTTCAACTCTCTCCTCCGTCCCCCAGCACCTCCTCCCTCCCCACTCATCTCAGCTGAAGACTTTGCCTCATTTTTCAAGCAGAAGATTGAGAACATCAGAGACAGTTTTAGTCGACAACCCCCAGAGCCCTTCCTCCCAACTACCCAGCCCTCCACCTCCAAAACCAACTTCTCCACTATTACAGAAGATCGACTCTCCACTCTACTCTCAAGATCGCATCTCACCACCTGTGCACTTGACATGATCCCTTCCCACTTCTTCCCAAACCTCGCTACAGTCTTCATCCCAACTCTAACCTATCTCTTCAACCTATCACTAACAACTGGTGTTTTCCCCTCAAGCTTTAAACATGCCTCAATCACACCTATCCTCAAAAAGCCCTCTCTTGACCCATCCTCTGTATCTAGCTATCGCCCTATATCACTTCTCCCTTATTCCTCAAAACTACTGGAACAACACGTCCATCTTGAACTGTCCTCCCATCTATCTTCCAGCTCCCTTTTCGATCGCTTACAATCAGGCTTCCGGTCACACCACTCCACTGAAACTGCCCTAACTAACGTCACCAATGACCTATTAACCGCCAAGAGCAAGCGACACTACTCTATCCTCCTCCTCCTGTCCTCTGCCTTTGACACAGTGGACCATTCCCTATTACTACAGACCCTCTCATCCCTTGGCATCACAGACTTAGCCCTATCCTGGATCTCGTCATACCTAACTGACCGAACATTCAGCGTCTCCCATTCACACACCACCTCCTCACCTTGCCCCCTATCTGTCTGAGTCCTGCAAGGTTCAGTTCTAGGGCCCCTGCTCTTTTCCATTTACACTTTTGGCCTGGGACAGCTCATAGAATCTCACGGTTTTCAGTATCATCTTTATGCTGATGACACACAGATCCACATCTCTGGACCAGATATCACCACCCTACTAACCAGAATCCCTCAATGTCTATCCGCTATTTCATCCTTCTCTGCTAGATTTCTAAAACTTAACATGGACAAAACAGAATTCAATTTCTTTCCCCCATCTCACGTGACCCCCCCCAACGAACCTATCCATTACAGTAAATGGCTGCCCACTCTCCCCAGTCCCACAAGCTCGCTGTCTCGGGGTAATCCTTGATACTGATCTCTCCTTCAAACCACATATCCAAGCCCTTTCCACTTCCTGCTGCCTTCAACTCAAAAATATTTCATGGATCCGTACATTCCTATACCAGGAATCTGCAAAAACTCTAGTCCATACCCTCATCAGCTCCCGCCTCGACTGCTGTAACCTCCTGCTCTGTGGCCTCCCATCTAACACTCTCGCACCCCTCCAATCTATTCTAAACTCAGCTGCCCAACTAATCTACCTGTTCCCCCGCTATTCCCTGGCCTCTCCTCTCTGTCAATCCCTTCACTGGCTCCCTATTACTTATAGACTCCAGTACAAAAGCCTAACCATGACATACAAAGCCATCCACAACCTGTCTCCTCCATACCTCTGTGACCTCGTCTCCCGATACTTTCCTGCATGCAGCCTCCGATCCTCACAAGATCTCCTTCTCTACTCCCCTCTTATCTCCTCTTCCCACAATCGTATACAAGATTTCTCTTGCGCATCACCCCTACTCTGGAACCCTCTACCACAACTTATCAGACTCTCACCTACCATCGAAACCTTCAAAAAGAACCTGAAGACCCACCTCTTCAGACAAGCCTACAACCTGCAGTAATCATCGATCGACCAAACCGCTGCACGACCAGCTCTATCCTCACCTACTGTGTTCTCACCCATCCCTTGTAGATTGTGAGCCTTCGCGGGCAGGGTCCTCTCTCCTCCTGTACCAGTTGTGACTTGTATTGTTCAAGATTATTGTACCTGTTTTTATTATGTATACCCCTGCTCACATGTAAAGCGCCATGGAATAAATGGCGCTATAATAATAATACCCCTGACTGTGGCATCAGGCTGAGGTGTTTGTTCAGACTTGCTGGTATCTGAATACCGCGCTGCTGATGGGAAAGACATTTCAATTGCCTGTT